>NC_136792.1:32606918-32621918 GCF_951216825.1 Electrona antarctica | reverse complement strand
CATACACGCACGCACAAACGTGCACACGCAGTCACGCACAGACATTTTGCAACATTACATGCCTATTGTATGTGTGTGTGTGTGTGTGTGTGTGTGTGCGCTGTTGTCAGAAGGTGAGAGGAGTGAACTTTGACTGAAATGAGAAACCTGACTGTGACTGATATTCACACAAAAGGCTGACTCTAAAACTGTGTGGATAAAATCTGTCGCTCTGCATTTCCACCGCATGATCTGATTCTGAGGTATTCTGAGGCTGCGTGAGACAGGCTTTTGGGAAACGGGTTTGCTTCTAAATTACTTCATGGAGGAGGCCTTACGTGCGCATTTCCCGAAGCCAGTTAATGAGACACGTAAGGCTGTGCTCTGCAGAATCTACGCATGTTGGTGTTTCCCAAAGCCAGTCGTAATGCCTAATTGGCTGCACCATACGTAACCAACTAGGCTTTCAGGAAACTGGTTACCTTCTACGTGCGGCCTTCTGGCGGCCTTCTGGGCATGTATCCATGCGCTGCACACCTGTGCAAGCTACGCACGGGACAACATTCTTTTGGAAAACCTGGCCATTTTCAAACACCAATGGGGTGGGGTGTTGTTGTTTGCGGTGCACATTCTCCTCTTAATCACAAAATAGACACTAAAAAGTTAATCAATAATAATTCAGCTCAGTTCATCAAACAGCTCAATACAATGAGAAAAAAAAGCCCACGTTGGGATTTCCCAGTTGTTAAACAAAATGCAAAACAAGGAAGAAAAGCTATTCCCAAACCACAGTTCAGGACAGGTCACACACAATAAAAAGAGTCTACTTTTGGGATTTCCCGTTTTAGAGAAAAGTTTAAAAGAACAGGATATTTACTGGATGACAGGAGGCTTGAAGGGTAAATTATGAGAGAATCCTGGTGAAAAAAACCAGGGCGATTAGCAGCAGGTATGATTTGGTCAAAAGGAATTCAATTAAAACTAAGAGCTGAGATGAGTCAACCCGGGGGTACTACTGTGTTGAGTCACTCCAGTGTGGGAAAATAAATGATTTTTTCAGGACATTAAGCACTGACTCTACTTTTTACTCAGTTCACAGAGAATTAAACTGGTTTATGGTGTGTGTGTGTGTGTGTGTGTGTGTGTGTGTGTGTGTGTGTGTGTGTGTGTGTGTGTGTGTGTGTGTGTGTGTGTGTGTGTGTGTGTGTGTGTGTGTGTGTGTGTGTGTGCGCGTGGTTGTGTGCGTGTGTGTGTGCACATGCATTGGTATGTGTCCTGGTGCCTGGCTGGCTGCTATGTGTGTGCACATTGGTGTGTGCGAGCAGGACAGAGATGAATTAAATGTGGTAGAGTACATGACCACCCTAGAGAAACAAAATGGCATAAAAGTCCAAATGAGCTGTCACAGATCTGCTGCTCCTCTGTGATTTCAACTCTCTCTGACCGCTTTCCTTTCATCAGGCCAGCTCAAGCCTATATAGCGCTCTATCCGCACTAGACTCATTTCCTTTAGTTATACGCACGCACGCACACACGCACGCACGCACGCACGCACGCACGCACGCGCACGCTAACACACAGACTGCAACATGTGCTGTATACTTGGTACTTTCCCTGCTCCGTTCCCTTCTCCAATATGTTCCACATGAGTCTGTGAAGAAGTGTTCAGCATTCCAACATGGGACATCTGGGAACTCCTGCTGCGTAATTCCTTCTGCGAAAAGCACCGCTCCGTTTCCTTGCTGCTGCTGAGTCTCTTCAAGTGATTTACACCAGTATGACACTGGTTTATTCCCAGCCATGGCAATATCAACAACTCTGGCAAGTTTTCAATCACATGATGTGTTGCAACTTGGCAAAAAAGAAAGAAAAGAAAACTAAGCTAACAGGCATCTAATGCATACATTTTAGCACACATTTTAGCCATAGAACAGAGGTCCTCAATCATTCCTGGATCAGGGCCCACGTGGACATCTTGAAAGCGTATGCGGCCCACCTATCTGACAGCTGTGCTAAGTGGTAGGAAATCAATGTGATCCCCACTGAAGCATGTCACGCTCCGTCAAAAAGATTCCTGAGATTCCTTAGATTGTATTCTATACTAGTTATGAGTGTGTGTTAATATTTAGTTAGTGTTTGATGAAACAACTGAGAATCCTATTCTGTTACAGAAGGAAAAAGAATCCAATGCAACACGACGTGGCGCTGATTATGTCCAACGGTAGTGCTGGGATCCGGACGCATGTGTAATGTGAGATGTCGTTAGGTCATTTTTAAGCCTGAGAATAATAGTAGATTTGTAGGCGGACATTTATTTTCTAACTCTAAATTTTTACGTTTAACTGAGTCTAAATTAGTTTTCACCATCAGTTGATGCTTCATATCCATTATCTTTTGAATAAAATTGCCAACCTCATTCTTTCACTTTTAATTTTGCAACACAGTTGTTGATGTGACGTCAGACTTATGTACTCTAAATTGTCCTCACAATGTCTATTTCTCAAATACGTGGGGGGTATATGTAATATAAGTACACGCACGTACGCACGCACGCACGCACGCACATACACACGCATGCACGCACACACGCACACACGCGCACACACACACACACACACACACACACACACACACACACACACACACACACACACACACACACACACACACACACACACACACACACACACACACACACACACACACACACACACACACACCGACATATACCAAGAGACCTACCCAAAAACCTAACACTATAACCGCACGCGGACGCAATGCCGGGAGCAACGCATGTCGGGAGCAACGGGTGATTTGCGCAGGTCATACTTTTGGTGTGTCGGGTAGACGTCTGCACCCCCAGATTTGATGTTAAACGCAACCACATGCACAAACAACACTCACCAGTGGGTGTTTCTCAGCAACCACTTGGATGAGCCTGATCAAGTGCTGCTGCTCTGGGGAGTCCAGCTGTGCCATCATAGCCGTCAGGTTTCCTAGGTGATGGTGGATGACATCTGGTTGTTTGGGGTACACTGATGGCAGCACTCGCAACAGCATGTGGTTACCTGTAGCAGACATGGAAGACAAAGAGAGACATACAGTGAGCATTTCTTTCCTCACTAGCGGTGCTGCATGTGTTTCATTCCAAGGACCCCCAGTTTGATATGCATAAGGACCCCATTTTCTAATATCTGTGACCCTAGTCTACACCAGTAAAATCAGCGTTAATTTAACACAATTTGTCAGGGTTACAGACCTGTAAGGGTCCATTTGGCTCCTGTATCAATCACTTCCCCAAGGAACAGTGGGTGTTTCCAGAACCCCACTTTGAGAACCACTGCTCTAAAGTAACATAAGTACTGTCTGTGTAGGGCGTACATCTGTGTCGTTGCCACAATGCCACGCCTGTGGCTTGGGTTCCTCTGACACTCAGGGGCACTGATTTATTGTAGAGAGACACACGATGGTAGAGCCGATGGAATTACTGTCACGGCAGAGAGATGACTGATTAATCCTATGTGCATACATTTTTGTGTGCACTGTGCAGTCAAACCCAGTTTAGAATCCAATTAGTTTGGATTCAGGCATTACCCACACCACAAATATTGATTTGTATAGCACCTTCCTTAACAAGGATACAAGGTGCTTTAACAAAACAAAATGCAGAAATACAACAGTAAAGGTCTTTGCAGACTGATGTGTTTTCCAGACAAACTGCAGAAAAAACAAGCGACGAGTTGCTGAAATGTCCAAAAAAGCTGAACAAAATTACATTTTACACTGCGTGAAAAGAGGAGTTAACGGGCAATTATGGGCACTAGATTTGCCCGTAAACCTCAAGTTTAGCAGGCATATACAGTAATATATATACGGTAATATACACACCTGTTGGTAAAATTCGGGAGTTTACCGGAGTTTGTTGGAAAGTTTAACGGGAGTTTCTTGTAATATACACATCCGTATTCCATGCTTTTTGCGCAGTGTTACTCTTGCCTGATTGATTGAATACTCAATTAACAGTCTGCTAAAAGTACAGTGGTACAGTTATTAAACTTATTATTATACAATAATGCTAAAAGGATAACACAAAATGCCTTGGGGGCTTGTTTCCATTGTGGTCCTATGTATTAATCAAGAGATAACATTGTCATGGGTGAGGTGTAGATTGAACCCAAAAGTAGATTTCAGAATTGAATAACAGAAAATGGCAAATCTTACAGTAAGTTGCAGGCAGGAGAACAGTAGTCCAAAAATGCAAAGCTTACAGTGAAGAATGCAGGCAGTAGAGCAAGTGGTTCAAAAATGTCATCTCTCAGTCCAGGTACAAGCAATACACCAGCAAGTCCAAGACCAAACATAAAGACAACAATGAATGTGTGAAATGAGTCCAGTTGTATAGGTGGTGGGTTGGTTGGTTAAGTGTCCTCAGGTGTGAAATGGGCATGGCACTGTTGAGGGACTGATGAGGGAGTAGAAACAGGTGTGTGACAAGGACTGAGAGATGGAATGGAACGTGGGAGTGGCTGAAGTGGGGACACTGTGGAGAGACAGACCGTGACAGACATAATACATTATATGCAAGAAACTATCAATACTAGGAGCAAGTACACATATGTACCAGTGTCCAGTAGACAAGACGAAACAACAATAAGTACCTTGAACTTTGAACCTGAGAAAGATCAGTAGGGCCCTCCCACGGATCTTTGTGTACACATTGCTTATCATAGGAAATCCTCAAATGTCCATTGTCCATAGAAAACCTAAACCTAAATGTGCCTGTGCATGTTAGCAGCAAGAGGTGCATGGCGCTCCTTTCGGTGTGCGTGACTCTCCCTAGAAGAGACTGCAGTGTTCCATGGATTCTCAGAATGTTCCCCAATTTGTTGTCAATATTCCATCATCGACACCGACACAGGATGAAGGAATGTCAGTGCTGACATATCTTTGGATATGAAACCCATTTACAAACCAGTAAGACCCACAGAAAAAGAACCCACAGCATTACTCAACAGGCCTTGACTCACGTATCAAACATCTTCGAATGATTCACATCGCTGAACAAAGTCTTTTGTCTGCCTAATGGTAGTGTGACATGTCATACATTCTAGCACCAATGTTTTTGTCCTGAAATGAATCAAATGTACTAAATTCAGAGCTAGTTGCAGCAAGTTGTACGACCCAAGAGGTCCAAACCATGGGAGTGATTATAGGTAGGAAAAAAAGAGACACTGGCAGAATATTCCTTGTTACTGTAATCAACAGCATGACATTCTTGCTTTGTCTGTTCATCATTGCCCCATGGTGTCTTTGAATTGTTCTTATTGGATGTTTCAGGAAATTGTTGTAGCCTACTGGCTTGTATAACACATAATACATTTTGGACAGACGGACGGACGGACAAACGGACGGACGGGCGGACGGACGGACGGGCGGACGGACGGACGGACGGACGGACGGACGGACGACGGACGGACGGCTGAAGTACCTATTGTACATTTGCATTTGTTGATGACATGTAATAATGTGTTAATATTCTATGCTCTGTTGATGAATTGAATACACAGGACCACAATGACACTTTACCTCTGTGGTATTTACATTTTTGACAAATAAAGTATTCAATCAATCAATCAATCAATCAATCAATCAACATGAAATACAAAAAAGCAACACATTCGGTTATTTCAGAGTAGCCCACTTAAAGTTGTTTTTATTTAGTTTCTTTGAAGCGATTTTGAGTATTTAGAAAAATGCTATATCAAGTGAATGTATTAATATTACTGTGCTGCCCGTATATCTAGTAATATTAAGATCGGGCTGCGTTTATGGCACATTGAGGTGGAACAACTACATCGTCAGCTTGACGATGTAGTTCGTCCGCCTGCCACGTTTGTTCATCCACCTGCCACGTCGGTATAAAAAACACAAATCCTAAGTCAGGTGCCCACTCGTCCAGGTGGTCACTTGTCCAGGTGGCCACGTATGTCCCTAGATGGCCAGTTGTCCAGGTGGCCACATGTCCCTAGATGGCCACTTCTCCAGGTGGCCACGTGTCCCTATAGATGGCCACTTCTCCAGGTGTCCACATGTCCCTAGATGGCCACTTCTCCAGGTGGCCACATGTCCCTAGATGGCCACTTCTCCAGGTGGCCACATGTCCCTAAAGATGGCCACTTCTCCAGGTGTCCACATGTCCCTAGATGGACACTTCTCCAGGTGGCCACATGTCCCTAGATGGCCACTTCTCCAGGTGGCCACATGTCCCTAGATGGCCACTTCTCCAGGTGGCCACATGTCCCTAGATGGACACTTCTCCAGGTGGCCACATGTCCCTAGATGGCCACTTCTCCAGGTGGCCACATGTCCCTAGATGGCCACTTCTCCAGGTGGCCACATGTCCCTAGATGGACAGTTGTCCAGGTGGCCACATGTCCCTAGATGGACAGTTGTTCAGGTGCCCAGTCGTTCTAGATGGCCATTGTCCAGGTGTGTGTGTGTGTGTGTGTGTGTGTGTGTGTGTGTGTGTGTGTGTGTGTGTGTGTGTGTGTGTGTGCAGTGAAAAGGCAGGGGCCGGTGAATATTGAAAATGAGATGATGCAGTTTGCAACACAGCACGTCTAGAAATTGCGCAATGAGTATTGTGCAATAATGGAGTTTCATGTATTGTACGTCGTGCAAACCAGCTCAGTGGCCTTGTGATTAGAGTGTCCTGAGACTGGGAGGTCGGGGTTCAATCCCCGGCCGGGTCATACCAAAGATTCTAAAAATGGGACCCAGTGCCTCCCTGCTTGACACTCAGCATCAAGGGTTGGATTGGGGGTAAGTCCCTGCGACATATTAGTGTCATGTCCAGGGGGTATCCTTGTACATCAAGCTGCCTCACGCTACAGAAACAGGAGATAGGCTCCTGCCCTATGGGCCTCATGGCTCGGCAAGGCTACTTACTTAAATGGTAAATGGTGCATTTATATAGCGCCTTTATCCAAGGCGCTTTACATAGATTGTGCATCAATTCACCCATTCACACACATTCATACACCGATGGCGGCAGAAACCATGCAAGGCACTAGCCAGCACATCGGGAGCAATTATGGGTTCAGTGTCTTGCTCAAGGACACTTCGACACTAACTCTGGGGGAGCCGGGGTTCGAACAGGCAACCTTGCGGTTACCATCCAGCCACTCTACCCCTGAGCCACCGCCACTTACTTTACTTACGTCGTGCAAGTACAGTAACGGTGCTCAAAGCAGCCTACAGTATGTCATAGGCAGAGCACTGAGCTAGATGTGTGCAACATAGAGTTAGATGGAGGACTCATGTGGTGTGACTAATACCTCCACAAGCAAACGGCTGCATACATATTATATGGGGCCAGTGTGAATTAGGTAACAAGATTGCTCCTCACAAAGTGTGTGTGTGTGTGTGTGTGTGTGTGTGTGTGTGTGTGTGTGTGTGTGTGTGTGTGTGTGTGTGTGTGTGTGTGTGTGTGTGTGTGTGTGTGTGTGTGTGTGCATCTGTGCTTGCATGCATGCATGCACGTACGTGTGTACTCTATGTACGTGTGCAGTACCTCATGTATCATGGCATCTGGAAACAATCTTACAGTTCCTGTGAAGGTGATTGTCTTTCTATGAGTGAGGGCCCTATTCATTACATACACACAGACAGTAATTGTCATCTAACGATAAATTCACCCTCTAGTTTCCAACTTTCCAGCTCCTGATTGGTAGAGAGGCAGGCAGTGCCATGGTAATGCAAAATAATGAACTCCTTATGTAGGTGAATGTTACTGTGTTGTACATGAAGTTTGGAATGTGATACCAGGTATGTTTGAGACTAACCATGCACTCTATCAATTTATTGGGGAGCAGGGTGCATGGCACTAGAGCCATTAATGCCAATCCCGATTTTGAAGAGTCCCATAAAAACAATATTTTGTAAAAAAATAAAATAAAATTAAATAATATTACAAAAGTTTTAAATCAATTTGAAAAACCCATATTTGAGTTTCTATTTGAGAAGGTTTGAGGTTTGGCCCTCACATCTAGAGTTTGGGCTGCGCTCGTCACATCTACAGTTCACAGTCCACCTTTGTTGCACCGCAAATCAGATTGAAAATAAATAAATAAAATTAAACTGTTGTAGTGTTGTAGTGTTGTAGTGTTCGAACAAACAGGAAGGTAGGAGCGCACACCAGTAGTGGGGAGGTGCTGACCGCAGCAGATAAAACTGACTGAGAAAGGAGAGAGGCCGCACAGCTCGTAGTCACGATGACAACACATTTTTATTTTTCCAACGTTTCGGCAACAAGTTGCCTTCTTCAGGGAATGTGAATCTTGTAGTTGTAGTGTAAAATAACATTTAACTTTAAAGGTATATTCAGTGATTTGACTTAATTCAAATATCACTTATTTTTTCTTTTTTTCTGGATAATCCTCCCTACTATAGAGTGTGCATACATAAAAATTGAACTTTATTTTCACTTCTAAAATATCTGATCTACAAGCTCAGATAAATACAAAATATTATCCAAACTTTCAGTTGATCCACATTCCTCCTGATTATTAGAAGTTTTCAATGATGTTAATACCCTTGCTAGATGTGTCAAAAATCACAAATACAAAATCCATAGTCAACAAGACATACAGAAATAAATACGCGGCAATAAGAACAGTAAAAACAAATAATTATAATACAATTATCAGCCACAAAGGAGTCTTGAGCCTGGAGTTAAAGATTAAATGGAGGGGAATGCTTCAATGGATCTGACAGGGAGGGGAATGCTGTTCCACGGTCTAGGCCCTAAGGGCATGCTGCCATACACACATCTTTGAAAAACACAGAGAAAGTTAGCTTTGACCATGAAGGTGAAGGTGTAGAATTTACACGTCTTTGCAGTGGAATGTTTGAGTCAGGAGACGGCCGTTTATACGCCATAGGAACAGACAAGTTGGAGGATTTATGGGTCTTACCTGTTCACCCCTGTTGGAGCACACTTAGTCCTCCTGTACCTTGTAATGTAGCCCTAAGCGCACCAACACAAAATGAGGCACTTACAACTACACTGTAAAGCTGCCAATTTGTGATTTTGTATCGCATCGCTCCCGACATGTTAATGTTTCTGGCGAAAGATAAACAGCGTGAGCTAATGCTAATACTAGCCGGTTGTTACAATGAAGGTCTCCATGCCGGTACCGCGGAAATGAATCTGCCCCAAACAAATCAGAGGTTTATGGGTGGCATACTGGCGCAGTACCCTTTCTCGCCACTTGGTGGGAGACAAAGAGTTAACTACTTGAACCCCAGCATCCCTATTCTGGGGGGGACCATCGACCGACAGTAGATCGGTTATTTCCGTCAAAGAGGTTTGGATCGCCAAAGTACAGTGCAAAACTCAGGTCTGTTTTACTAGAGAGGGTTTATGTCAGGGGTGTCCAAAGTGTGTCCCGCAGCTTCATACCTGAATAGAGGGTATGCGCATGCATAAAGTGAGTGAGAGATGGAAACTGGAACACTATAACATTGAAGCTGATAAATTATCTTTGTGGGGTTCTCTCTACTGCGGGGTCTAAAGAGGGGCGGGCAGCACTCATCACCACTGGTTTCAAGTCATTCGCTATTTGTCCTGTTCCTGTTTATAATAGCGTGAAATATCTTTAGCTGTCCTCCAGTTAACCTTACACGCTAATACTTACTGTAATACTGGATGTGGTTAATAGATGATCATCAGGTCAATATGCAATATGCATGCATTGTGTGTGTGTGTGTGTGTGTGTGTGTGTGTGTGTGTGTGTGTGTGTGTGTGTACACACACGTTACTTACAGTACGTGCATGTGAGCATGCTTAAGTCTTTCTGGAGGTCACATATGTACATATGTACGACGTCAGCGGAAATTATAGTCTCCATGGTTACTGTTGTCAATGTTGCTTAGAGGTTTGTGTATGTGGATGTTATACAAGTTAGTAAAGTTGACCTGCATGGAATAGCATGTACTGTGTGTGCGTGTGCGTGTGCGTGCGCGCGCGTGTGCGTGCGTGCGTGCGTGCGTGCGTGCGTGCGTGCGTGCGTGCAGGGGTGTTCTGTGGAATTCATACATAATTCAGACAGCTCATCGTGACTTCAGGAAAATATCAAGAAATGACCTTTTATTCTTGAGCGCACAAAGGAATTTCTCAGAGGTGACACAGATCTTTGACGCACTAGGAAACAAAAAGAAGAAGGAAACGGTCTTCCTACAGTTTGAGCAATTTTCAACCAAGATGACCATCTTACAGAATATAATGAAGTTACTGTATGAGACGATTTCTGCTTACGCTATGTGTACAGTTGGGTGCCACCGATATTGTCCCTTATCATTTGACCCATTTAGGCCTGACCTCAAAATTTTAAAAAATCCTTCTAAATCTATAATAAATAAATAAATATTTTCACGATTTAAAAAAAATAGCAGACCTACAAGCTCATAGCGCGCCACTCGGTGGCGCGCTATGGCGCGCTATGAGCTTGTAGATCTGCTATTTTTAAATAGCTAAATTATAACATAGTTTAAAACACCAAAAGGGGTTCCCACCCAAAATGGGTTAACTGTCCTTTTGCGCAGATCACGCAAACCTCAGCAAAAAGAAAAGGACAATATCGATGGCCTCCAACTGTATATATCTGGTTCCCATATTGGGGTCTGGGTTCTCCAGGGGGCCTTGGCTTCCAGGGGGTCCCCATGCAGCAAAATGAGGAACAGTTTGACCACGGTTTAACCACCAAATTATATACTTTGACTATTTGAAATTAGCCGATTTACAAGCTCATAATGTGTCGCTATATGAGACACGTTGTGAGCTTGTAGATTCAGCTATTTTTATATTATATATCTTGCATAATAATTGTGAATAACTTTTAAAATATTTAACAACACAAATCTTATCTTATGGGGATCCCATAAAATATTTTCAAATGTGAGGCGAATATCAATTTGGAGGTCCTTGACATGAAAATTAATGTTTTAGAACCACTGCTGTAAATATTCAGTATAGGCACAAATGACCCATAAAACCTGAAAAGGCAATTCTTCAGGTCACTGTTTGCCACCTCTGGTACCCATGGCACTGCAGCAGTCACTAACATAAACCACCTCTGGTACCCATGGCACTGCAGCAGTCACTAACATAAACCACATCTGGTACCCATGGCACTGCAGCAGTCACTAACATAAACCACCTCTGGTACCCATGGCACTGCAGCAGTCACTAACATAAACCACATGGTACCCATGGCACTGCAGCAGTCACTAACATAAACCACCTCAGGGAGCCATGGCATCATGTTCGTCCTTCGCAATTGACTTCATGTCTTGTGGGTGCGAAGATGGCTGATGAGGCCGATCCTTGCACGGAATGTCCTATTGCAGTGAGGGCATGTGATGGCTGCGGGCTGGCTGGGTGAGAGGGAGGAACTGGCTCTGGTCGGTCTTTCGAAGCTGACACTCAGTTCGGCTTCCTGGATGCGGCGCTTTTCAGACTCCTGTTTGACTGCAGAGCGCCAGTTGGAGCGGTGTTGGGCATCGGCCTCCCAGGTCTCTGTATCCAGACCACAGCTTTTGAGACTGGCCTTTAGGGTGTCCTTAGAGCGTTTCCGCTGGCCGCCACGTGAACGCTTGCCATGGTGTAGTTTGCCGTACAGCAGCCTTTTTGGTATAGGTTGCTGTATAGGTAGCCTATCTGGCATGCGGCAGACATGACAAGCCCATCTCAGCTGGGAATGCTTGAGCATGGCATAGTCACTACCATAGCAGTCACTAATATAAAACACCTTGAGCATGGCATAGTCACTAACATAGCAGTCACTAATATAAAACACCAGTGGGAGCCATGGCACTGCAGCAGTCACTAATATAAAACACCACTGAGCCATGGCACTGCAGCAGTCACTAACATAAACCAGCGCCGGCGTTTGTTACAGTACGAACAGCGTTTGTTGGAGTATGAAACGTGAGGGGAAATCATTCCACAGGACATAAATGCATAGATCAGCAGAAAGAGACTCCCAGAGAAGGAGTTTTATGATCTTAAACATTCCAAACTCTTCGGCCTTTTTCATTTGTGGCCTATAACATCACGGAGCAATGTCCCAATGCTTGATTTACCGGCCAACATCCAAATCTCCTGACTCAATTCATGGCTGGGGGTGAGTTGGGGGGTGACAGGGCTGCAACAGTGAAATGGAAATCTGGAAGGCGAGCAAAACATGTGCTAGAGAACCCATATCTTCTGGAATCGATACGTTTTTGGCATCATGGTGCATGTCATAGCAAATAATACCGTATAGGGGAACCTGGTTTCCAGCACGTTAATACGATTTATGAATATTGTGTAACCAATACTGCACATTAATTCAATTTCAAAACTCAAGTTGGTGTCTCTGTTCGTTATCCATTGAATCAACGCACGCACGCACGCACGCACGCACGCACGCACGCACGCACGCACGCACGCACGCACACACACGCACGCACACGCACACACAGAAACCCACCCCCCTGTTGCATTCAGACTGAATGACTCTACTGTACATACAGCACATCCTCTCCTATGGGTCTACTGTCTCTGTGGCTCTCTTTCTCCACCGCTCATATAGCAAAAAAAAGAAAAGAAATGTCCAAATGGTTCTTATTTCCCATTCCCCTTTACTCTATATCAGTGTCTCCAGTGATGCCTCAGCAATGTTAACAGAACGTATGAGGCTGAGCTGCCACAACGAGACTTACTGCTCAACACGCCACCTGTCTACTTAGCACCAGTCAACCACAGATGTACTGTAGACTAGAGCTGACGCTGTGGGATACTTATAGTCCCCCGGTGTATAAGCTCACTTTTAAAACCCACCACTTTAAAGCAGTTGATTAGATAAGACAGTGTCAGTGAGTATTAGCTCTTTATTGGTCATCTGAGGGTAGGACACATATTGCATAAAGGGTGTGTTCACAGTACTATCTGGACTTTATCTTATATTAAAATTGGCTTATGGCGGGCCGCATCGTAACCATGACATAAGGAGTTCCCAATGCAGCTACGCCCAAATATGTGAGTGTGTTGTCTAACCTAAATGTGTTGTCAAATACGCCAGTATCTATTATTCTATTATTCTGTCAATTTGTTTTGTTCCATTCATCCTTCCATCTTCAATCGCTTATCCGTAGTCGGTCGGGTCATGGGGGCAACAGCTCCACCAGAGAGCTCCAGACTTCCCTCTCTAGAGCAACATTAGTAACTTCATTCTGGGGGATCCCGGCAGATTTTGGAGATATAATTCCAGCTTCATCTCATCCTTGGTCTGCCCGGGGGTCTGCGTCCAGCATGCTGGACGTGCATTGAGAGATTCAAGAACCTCCCTATAGGGAGACGCTCGAGATGCATCCTAACCAGATGGACGAGCCAAAAACTTTGCTCCTTTCCAAGCAAAATAGCAACAACTGTTATTTCAATGTAGGCTAATTGATTTCATAGCTTTCCATGTCCTGGAAAGTGGAAAATAATGACTCATAGTGCACTCAGTAATCCCAGCATAAGATCATGTTCAAATTCAAATATAGGGCCTACATTTTACGGTAACCCACTCTTGGGGATTGTTAAGTAGTGACATGTGAGCTTGTAGATTTAGCTATTTTCACTATTTTAAGGCATTTCACAATAGGGTGGACACAGCCAGAGGTTACAGCTACCGGTATTTGGGGGTCCTTGGCACGGAAAGGTTTGGGAACACCTGCCTCAGAGCCTCTTTCTGCCAAGGTTTTTACTTCAAGCAGTCACTGCAGCAGAGTAAGTAAGTAAAGTTTATTCATAGCACCTTTCACAGACAATTACAGTCACAAAGTGCTTTAACAACAATAAAATTAAAACAAGTCAATAGTCAAAAGTCAAGACAAAATAGACAAAATAGAGACAACATTTAACATTTGAGGTGCTGAGCAGAGGTGCTGAGCACCTATTGTTCTGCACCTGTCTCCTTTTCAAGGCCCTCAAATGAGTTTTTCCTCATACCTGGGGCAAATAATCTCCACTTCAGTTGCACTCACATACACCAAACATTCCAGTTTTATTCATATCTATATCCTGAAGATCTTTACAGAAGGGTTTGTTGATATGTATCAAGAAAAAAGTGGAATGTCCGCACACGATATAGTTCTGCTCCCCGTCCTTTTTATTTCAACCTAAATACAACAACGTTTTGCCCCTCCAGGCTTTCTCAACTTGAGATGCTGAGTGCCAAGCAGGGAGGCACTGGGTCCCATTTTTCACAGTTTGTGGTATGACCCAGCCAGGGATCGAACCCCGACCTCCCAGTCTCAGGGCGGACAATAGAGTAATAAAGGATAGAGGGCGGACTGCCCCGTCCCCTACTATTCATTTCCATGGAAGTTTCTCAGTGGCGTTTTGAAGCACCTGGAAGAACGGTCTACTAAATGTTTTCGATTTGGACACCAAAATTTGGTGTCCAAAATGCGGAAGTGCTCAATGTTAAACCCGAGCTGCACAGGGTTTCCTCATGCTAAATGCAGGGGCCCGCCTGCATTCTCAGCTCTAACCAGTAGGGCTCAGCGCTTCAACGCTGGCCAGCCTTTCTGGGGGCTTGGGGCGGACACACTAACCACAAGGCCACTGAGCTGGTACACCTGCCATGTCTCACCTTAATCAATATTACAACAGGGAGTGCAACCAATGGATTATGTAGGTGTGTTTATTTTCTATTTCACTATGAGCCATTACCAATAACAGCTACTCTTTGCGTAGATACGGTAGATGACGTGTTTGTATATTCAGTAGGCTATATGTATATCGATTCAGACTCGGTTGAATTCCAACAAAAATAAACAATGTCATTGGTTATTATTCGAAAACAAGCCACAACTGTTGGATCAAAGGGGGCAGGCACAGAACCACCATGCATTTGGAAACACACACACACACACACACACACACACACACACACACACACACACACACACACACACACACACACACAC
>NC_136792.1:32391918-32601918 GCF_951216825.1 Electrona antarctica | reverse complement strand
GATCCATGGGTCGGCGGTTCGAATCCCGGCTCCTCCTGTCTACATGTGTCCTTGGGCAAGACACTGAACCCCAACTTGCTCCCGATGTGCTGGTTGGTACCTTGCATGGCTTCCGCTGCAATTGGTGTATGAATGTGTGTGTGAATGGGTGAATGTAATGCATCTATGTAAAGTGCCTTGGATAAAGGCGCTATATAAATGCACCATTTACAACAAGAAATGTTTTTCTTTTAAATTGCTCACCAGAATTATGAGCAAAACCTGACAAGCTAAACCAATAAAGTCAACAAAGTCAATGAGTACATGAGTGATTTTACAATTAAAATCTCAACATTAGTGGATTAGACTTTTTTAATTCAGTATTGAGCTACTGCTCAACAGGCAGTATAGTGCAGAAGAAGTCCAACTGGATCAAGGGCCAAAGGGCTTATCTTAAATCTGATTTAAGCAAAACACAAGTCAGGTCCTTATCACATCTGACACAAGATGTTTCCACATCCTGTAAAATAACACCAATAGAGACTGCTGCTTTCGATTACCTTTCGATTCTGAACCAAAACCTCTTGATAATGCCTTTAATAATAATAAATAATAATATTGGAACAAGGTGCCTTCGTTCCCCCTTTTAAAATCAGTTTACAGTAACAGTTTACCTGTTTTTAATGCCAACCATGTCAGCAAAGAAATACGATTCTTTGTATTGAACTTTGTGAATACTGCAACTCATTTGATCTGATTCTGAATCTCCTGCCTTCTTCTGTTACCGTCCCACCATATGCCTTCTTCCTTCCCGTTTCCCCTGCACCTCACAAGACAAATGAATCAAGTCCCTTTCCAGTCAAATGCGTGTTTGAAGGATGTTGCAAGATTATCCGGTTTATGTGGTAACCCACCCACCCGCCCCACTCCAAACACAAACCTCAGCATCCTGTCTGATGTCTTCATCTTCCTGTCGTCACCCGTTCTCACCCTCACACCTTCCTCTTCACGGTGGAGAAGTAGACCAGTGGTTCTAAAAGTGGAGTCCAGGTGACCCTCAGGGTTCCATGAGGGGGTTCTAACTGGACCCTTATACCGTGACGTTTGTAACTCTGAGCGTATACAAATGGAACCGATTGGTACATTAGGTTCCATGCTGTGTACACTCTCAGAGTTATGGGGGTCCATGAAATTGTAAAAGTTTGAGAACCACTGATAGACACACATCTGTCAAAACATACAAGGCAGGGCTGAGTGTAGAACAACATGCAGGCGGGTCAACACGCTCAATCGCTCATGGACCAACAGCCTATTTTTCCCCAACATTTTTAAAGATGGAGTGCCACAATTTTTGTATTTTTCCAGTTTTTCATGTGTCTATGCGGTGACAGTACTTCATTAGACACCCTGGAGTCGTTTTTATGTGCAATGGTGTATTAACTTTGTATTTAGGGTTTCTTCCTGGAGGCTGAACCCTTGACAGTCAAACGGGCCAATGAAATAAACAGTAATATAGTGACATCACATTATCAGCCCCTCCCCTAACCCCTCCCCCTTTATCATACAACTACAGCTGTGGGTGCGGCTTCAGTTCAGGTGGATCACCACCCATCACCACCCACCAGGCAAACCAGGCATACTTAATGAACTGGTGGGCGTGCCCACATAAAAACAACATTTTAACAAATACCTTACACTTTTTTGAAAAAAATTATACCTCCTTATATAACAATAAGACCTGATGATCATGTTTTAGGGTGGGAAAAAAATCATGGCACTCCATCTTTAACATTGCTCTGTCTCTCCCTGTCTTTCTTTGTTTCTTCCCCTCCCTCTCTTAATTCTGTCAGCTACACCAAGTCCAGCCCCATGCAAGACCCCGGACACGACCAAGTGGGACAAGCTCTTCTCCATGCTGGAGAACAGTCAAATGCGAGAGAACATGCTACTGCAGTACGCTGATGACATCATCAAGGTGGAGATGGGCTCACTTCGTGGAGAGATGCTGAGGTGAGTTCAACAAACAGTGTTCTGTTCTATTGTAACTACAATCAGTGATTTCAACCTGTAGGCCGCGGACCACTGGCGTGCCGTGAGGCTATTGATACTATTGGCTATTGATACTCAAAATACTAAGATTTGAATGATAAATTAACATAAAACAATTCAATAAAAGAAATTCATGGTATTTCTTTTCATTAACCTTGAAAAGAAAACGTCATTGTAATACCACTAAAAAGGAATCCTATGTTGGTTACATTGAGCCAAGCCCAAAACACAATCAATTGATTGATCATTAAAATAGAAATGCACGCAGCCCACCTATGTGACCGTGTTAAGTGGTCAGATGGGTGGGCCCCGAACACTTTGGAGATGTTCGAGTCAGACCTGATCCAAAGTTGAGAACCACTGATGTGACTGTATTGTACTAAACTAAAGGGATTGTGACATTAAAAAAGGTTTTTGTAATTTTTCTTAATTAATGTCATGAAACCTTTAACCGTTCATTTCCCATTCATAAGGTTTGTTGCCGAGTACGGAGGTGCCTGCGGCGTGGCCGTGGAGACGGCAGGAAGAAGAATGTCCCTGCAGTTGGAGACCCGTTTACGGGAAACCCTGGAACATCTCCACCAACGCAACATCGTCACACCTGGAAATACCTCTCAGAATCAGCTGGAGGCCTTTCTGCACCAGCTTTTGTCCATGTCCCGGATGCAAGTCTCCCGACTCGCCAAGCTGGAGACCAGCTGTTTGGGGCAGGGACCAGAGCCACTGGCCAGCCCCAAGACGCGATTCCAGGCTCCAGATAGAGGAGACAGAGGGACTCCGAAACAGGAAGTGACTTTGCCAGAAGGGGCGGGAGCTCTGGAGAAGACCCTGGCGGCCGTGGTAACAGACCTGAAGGAGACCATGGCAGCACTTGCGCAGACCATGAGGTCGTCCAGGCAAAGATTCCTGCCTGCAGGTAAGATACCATGTTTTTGCCGCCATCTCTCTCCCTTTGATCTTTCACACTTGGTCTGTCTACCTTCCCCAGGACCAGACCAGCCTTTGACCCCCAACTCTCTGCGTCATCTTTTTTTCCCCTGTGTTGACACATTTGGGTCACGTTCCAAACAGAAACATGAGACACACCCAGGCCACGCAATGTTCCAGGAAATCCTGCCCACCGTTGTCCTAAATACCTCTTTGCATTTCCTCTGGCTGTGTTCAGGCTCCTCAAGTAGCAACCTATCCCTTCCCCCACTATCGTTACGGTCTATCTGGAGAGCTCAAGATCAATTTACCTTGGTTCTTGTTAGAGTCCGACCAATGCCAGATTTTATGTACTGGACTATATCAGACTGGCTCTATTAAGGAGCAACATATCCCTTCACTCAGTAACATTACTGTCCATCTGTATAGAGCGTCGCAGCCCCGCCCCCCCGAGAGACCCAGAAAATACATCGCCATTCATTTTCCTCATAGATTTTTCAAAAAGTATTTATTTAAAGACGTTTACGCCGCGGACAAAGCCAACTCTTGTCATGACAATACACACAATGTTTTGGGCAAAACAAAGAATTAGAAAGTAGAAAACAACGGAAGGTTACAACACTTTTTCTGTGTTTTTTCTTCTTTGTAATTATTTGTTTGGTCCAAAATATTGTGTTTGTTGTCATGATTTGAGAGTTGGCTTTGTACGACGCTTAAAAGGTCTTTAAATAAATACGCTTTGAAATGTCTATGGGAAAAATGCATTGGGAACTATTTCCTGGGCCTGGCGTCGTCATGAAAGGGGGCGGGACTGCGACGCTCTATAGACGCCAGGATGAATTTATATAATGCTTCTTTTTCAAAGTGATGTTAATGGGATCATTCTGTTCCTTTTCTCAAATCAAAACAAAACACCTCATCTAGTCAAAGGCCAGCTCTTCGGACCCTCTGGTCCAGCTTTGATGGCGCCATTGTCTAATCCTCATTGACTTAGATCTCAGACTGATCTCTGAAATACACTCAGTAATGTACAGCCTCGTGATAATTCTGATTTGGGCATGACATACCCGGAGCAAATAACAACAGAACCAGAATCTCCATACATCTGGAGATCCATAAGGGTCCATTTGGTTTGGATAACAGAGGCCCTGATTTAACCACTTAAACCCTCTAGATTTAGGAAACTGGACCTGAGCTTACTCTGGACAGATTCTTTCAGTAACACCAAAAATAGCCGATCTACACGCTTACAACTTAACACGTTTAGCTGTTTTTGGCTTATGTTGACCCCGGAATATGGATGCTGGGGTTGAAGTGGTTCAGATAGCAGGTAATTGTGTTCCCCGACATGGCTCTGTTCTGGTTTGACTCACCATGCATTGGCATGTGGATCAAACAGTGACGCATATTAATCTAAGATTAAAAGGTTGATAAACAGAGGGTGATTGAGTGAACACAGCTCATGTCTGCTCCTATAGGCGCCGGCCTGTTCAATGAGCCACATTAGGCAAATAAAAACCTCAACATTGTTTAGGTTGCATTACTCAGCTGCACACACACACACACACACACACACACACACACACACATTTATGCAAACAAATAGGCACGCTTAGAGGCACGTGAACCACATACACAAATGTATGGCATAAATGCTGATGCAAGCAAGCACGCACGCACGTGTGCACACACGCACACACGCACACATACACACCAGCATGCACGCACACACGCTCGCTCGCTCACACACACACACACACACACCGTGTCTATATAGCCCGGCAGTGTAAGACTGGCCTACATACAGAGTGGAAGGAGTCATAATCATTAGCAGGTCGGCACAGAAACCACACCAAAGTACTTCAGGAAAGCAGAACCAGATGGGAGACGTTTTGAACACACACACACACACACACACACACACAGAGAGAGAGAGAGAGAGAGAGAGAGAGAGAGAGAGCATGTACAAAATTATTGTTTCTCCACTGTTCCCTAAGGAGGAAGAAACCTGAGAAAAATGTCAATATTTAGGGACTTGTGGTCTCTGGTAGAACCAGTGTGTCTCTCAGTTGAGAGACACAATGGGAGAGAGAGAGAGAGAGAGAGAAGATATATTGCCTATTACTGTATCTCAACTGCCAGTGCCCACATCCCCATTTTAGACAAAGGACCTTAGACATAAAAGACACTGTGTCAATGTATGTATATTTTTGACAGACAGACAGACAGACAGACAGACAGACAGACAGACAGACAGACAGACAGACAGACAGACATGAACAGTATATACATGTAACTGACAGATGGGGAGATGAAACATGAGAAAAGCTGTACTGACAACTTAAATATAATGTTAAATTATCAGAAGCATAAACACACACACACACACACACACACACACACACACACACACACACACACACACACACACACACACACACACACACACACACACACACACACACACACACACACACACACACACACACACACACACACACACACACACAATCCATCTCGTACCTCCCACTGAGCTTTCCTGTCCAAAACTCATAACTCTCGTTGTTTGAGCTGCGGTTGATGCATTATCTCATGGAAGCTAAATTCCCTCTAAGGCCCCACACAGAGGAATACTGTGTACACACACACACACACACACACACACACACACACACACACACACACACACACACACACACACACACACACACACACACACACACACACACACACACACACACACACACACACACACACACACACACACACACACACACACACACACACACACACACACACACAAACTCTCTCTCTCTAGTCTCTTTGAAAGGTAAAGCCGCAAAAATTACCTTTCACAATAGCCTACAGCACAATGACTTTGGTCAGAGAAAAAGGTGCGCCCTCAATAACCTTCCATACAACGTGCGTGTAGCAGTAAGAGAATGGGTGGGGCACGTGAATGATGTAAAACATGCAGTGGTCCTGACCTAATCTGATCATCAGTTAACATCATGATGTCAGTTAAACACACAGCCTGGACAATGGAGTGTGGGGAAACAGAGAGTAGGTAGAGGGACATATACACAGTGGGGGGGGGGGGGGGGGAGAAAGAGAGAGAGGGGGGGGGGGGGGGGGGGGGGGGGGGGGGGGGTAATTTAATTCATTTAGAGAGACTATGTATGATTGATGAATTAAATACATAGGACCACAATGATTGATGACATTATCATGTGACCCTGCTCGCACCTGCAACCTGCACATCTGTCCTTCAGCACTATTAGTTAATAACAATACAATTCATACAAAATGTAACTTGAACGTGACTTAATTGTTTTTGAGGCTTTCCTGGTTTGGGTGAACACAAACATTGGCCATAGCGATGATTTGATTGGCTACATATTGAAGCTAAAAGTGAAGCCAGAAAAGTGAAGACGCAAATTGTGATTGCCCGGAATGTGATGATGTATGATGATGTATGATGACAAAAGCGCCCCTCACTTGAAGTTAAAATTAAAAAGCAGTTTTCACCTGTAATGACATGCCCAAAATAGACGCCAGGTTGAAAGTGGTTCAAAAGTGCTGTAATGAATTAAAATTGTGCCAGATGAATATAAATATAAAAACGTCAAAAGCTAATTGGACCAGCACTTTAATGTGAACCCACTTTTCATGGCCAAAGGTGCAATTAGTCAGGGAATATTATCAGTTTAATGTCAAATCTGGGAATACATTTCTTACCAAGAATTTTCTTCACCAACCCTAGGGGAATTTTTGACAGCTGCTGAAAGTTGGGGTACCATCAACAGCCAATATATGGCAAAATGTTCTAAATTTCATTATGCTTTAAATAGCATGTGACGTGTCAAACTAGGGGGTTTTCACCATTCTGAATCCATTCCACGAAAAACGAAAAACACTCCTTGGGCTAAAAACGGCCATAGACACTTGCCCAAATGTGCCCTATTGTGCCCAAATGTGCTGACCTCAACACATTTGTGGTGACGGCTATGGCCATTTTAAGTCCAAGGAGTGTTTTTCGTGCAAGACTAATGCTTGGAATGGATTCAGAATCATGAAAACCCCCTAGTTTGACCCCTAGTTTGGCCATAGACCCCCTAGTTTGGCCATAGCCACTTGCCCAAATATGCCCAAATGTGCTGACTTCATCACATTTGTGATGACGGCTATGGCCATTTTTAGCCCAAGGAGTGTTTTTCGTGCAAAGCTAATGCTTGGAATGGATCAGAATTATGAAAACCCCCTAGTTTGACACGTCACATGCTACTTAAAGCATATTGAAATTTAGAGCATGTTGATATAATGGCTGTTGATGGTACCCCAACTTTCAGCAGCTGTCAAAAATTCCCCTAGGGTGGTTGAATATAAACCAATGTGGGATATGTTAGTAGACACCTTTACAAACACATTGGTGAAGAAAATTCTTGGTAAGAAATGTATTCCCAGATTGTATTAATATCCCCTGACTAAATGTACATAGCAGTCAACAGAATAGTTTCCAGTGCCACTATATAAATGCACCACCACTTATATGGCAGTGATTCTCAAACGTTTTATTCTCAAAACCCCCCATAACCTTTAAGGGTCCATTTGGAACCCCTCAAGGAACCCTGAGGGTCCCTGGACCCTACTTGGAGAACCAGTGTTCTATGGGTTAGGGTTAGACCCATAGAACCAGTGTTCTATGGGGCACATGGATGTTCAAAGGGTCTAAAGTAGGACCAGAACCAGTGTTCTATGGGGCACATGGATGTTCAAAGGGTCTAAAGAAGGACCAGAACCAGTGTTCTATGGGGCACATGGATGTCCACATTTTTTCATTCCCGATAGCACAATTTCTGTGTTAGCCGATACCGAATACCGATACCAGTGTTGTGATCGCGTGTTGTGTTTATAGCTATCTAGCTATATCTCGTGTTGTGTTTATAGCAGACTCCTCACTCAAATGTGCACTTGCAGTTTGGGCAACTCGAAAGCAAACTCCACATGCCCCAACATTTTATTTGCCTGCCATAGTGTCAACCCCTTAGACTGTCATATTCGCCGATACCGATATAACCCGATATGACAAATAAGGGCCGATACCGATACTTTTCCGATACCGATACAGTATCGGGACATCTCTAGTCTAAGTTAGACCCAAGTTTAGACCCATAATTCTCTCATAATATGGGGTTGTGGTATAAAAAAGTTTGAGAGTCCCTGGTCTAAACAAACCATGATATTTCTGTGACTCTACTAACCACTAATATAACCACTGGTTAGTAGAGTAAAGTAAAACTTCAGGTGCACCACAGATTCCAGTGAGAGATGCTTATCTGGCTCTGACGTCTCTGTGGAAAAGTTCAAACAAATAACCCTGGGGGCTTAGGCCTGACTCACACCTTCACAACAGATTGATGTATAGCTGATGCATGAGACTTATTGACTGATGCAAGCTCACAATGCATTTCCAATGGGAGTCACATGGTTTGACACAACATTTGTGTTGTATGAGGGGGTGGGGGGCAGTCGAAACACAGCCAAAAGCCGTACAACACAAATGTTGTGTCAAACCATGTGACTTCCATTGGAAACACATTGGGGCAAGATGTAAACAAACCCTTTCATACATCTAGCATGCATCAATGTTGTATGCTAGATGCGAAGGTGTGAGTCAGGCCTTAGAGAGCTAGCTGACAGACAGACAGACAGACAGACAGACAGACAGACAGACAGACAGACAGACAGACAGACATCGATTAATTGCCGATTATCAATTATCAATGAATAAATTCATCGATAATTCCCATCACTAATTTGAACCGTATTGTAAAATGCATGATTTTTGCTATTTCACTACTGTGGCAATCTCTTTCTCTTACTAAGCCTTCCTCTTTTTCCATATCAATATTTGAACGAGTCACGTGTTGGTGATGAAAGTTAACAGAAGCCTCCCCTTGCTCTCCTCATCCACAGGTTGTGAGATGACCCTGCTCTACCCCATGCGCTCCCGTCGCATCTACACCTCCGTCATCCCTGAAGTCCCTCTGTCCCTGTCCTCCTTCACCGCCTGCCTGTGGGTCAAGCCCACCGCCGTCTTCAACAGGACTGTGCTGCTCTCCTACGGAAGCCGCCGGAACCCCTACGAGATCCAGCTGCTGCTCAGCGGCAGCTCCGCCCTCTTCACCGTGGGAGGAGAAGCACACCTGGTGGAGGGGCGGGGCATCGTCAGAGAGGGCGGGGCTCCCGAGTGGCTCCACCTGTGCGGTGCCTGGAGCTCCCAGCAGGGCCTGACGTCGCTGTGGGCCGACGGCAAGAAGGTGGTCTCTACGGCCGGGGTGGCCGAGGGCCACATGATACCCGGCGGGGGCTCCCTCCTGCTGGGGCAGGAGAGGAACTGGTGGGGCTACCCCGAGTCCCCCTTCAGCAAAGGGAGCACCAACGGTGTACCGGGGTTCGAAGACAGGTCCGATCCCAAGCTGGCGTTTGTGGGGAAGATGACCGGCGTGAACGTGTGGGATCGCGTGCTGTCAGAGGAGGAGATCTCCCAGCGGGCTTTGCTGGAGGGCGAGGGCTGTGCGCTGAGGGGGAATGTGGTGGCATGGGGGGTGACGGAGATGGAGCCCCACGGGGGAGCTCAGCTTGTCAACTAAAGCCTAATTCTTCAACCTTTTCATTTCAACCTTTTCATTTTGCCCCAGTTTGGCATGCATTAAGCCACTGACTCCCATAACTCTGAGAGTGTACAGATGGAACCAAATCGACCCATAAGGGTCCATTTGGTTCCATTTGTACACTCTCAAGAGTTACAGGCCTATAAGGGTCCATTTGGTTCCTAATTACCATCTCTTTGAGAACCACTGAACTAATGGACTACAAAGCTTTCATCCCATCATCATTGATCTGAACCACATCAAAAAGACTATGAAGCCTGCAGAGGGGACAAACCAACTCACAACTGCTTCATAATCATTCCGATCATCCTCATCAATCATCACCACCACCACTATTACCATATCAATGACTAACGCCAGGGCTCCACCGGACGCGTTGCGTCTCCGTCGCGTGCGTCAAAAAACGCACCGGTTCAATTTTAATGCACGCGCGACGCGTCAACGCAACGCAACGCAACGCGGGCAGTGGAGCCACCCTTCATTGATTAAAAAGGGAACATTCCCTGACGGTGACGGAGACGCGACGCTGACGCGCCCGGTGGAGCCCTGGTGTAAGTCTTTGTAATTGTTTTAATCATCATCAATGTCTTCATCATTATCATCATCATTGTTGTCGTCGTCGTTTAATTAATATGCCAAGTGTATCATCATCTCAGTTATAATCATCATCATCATCATCATCATCATCATCATCATGAACGCTGATGCTGCCAGACAGCATTTATAAGTTCAAATGGAGAAAGCCAATGCTGTGAGATACTGAAGTTGTTTGGTGAAATGCTTTTATATTCCACATGTAATTATGACAGCCAGAGGCTGTAACACACACACATGCATGCACGCACAACACACACACACACAAACAAACACACACGCACACACGCACGCACGCACGCACACACACACAAACACACACACACACACACACACACACACACACTTAAGGACTTAACTAAGACTGGAAAGTTTATTGATTAGTGACTATATTTACTGAGCCAATAGATAAAGAGTGATCAAATATGCCATGCTTAAAGAGTACAATGAATAAAGACTTGTGTGTGTCGATGTACAGGAGGTAGTCCACCATCTGGTATCTGCCCTGCACATGTGATCGCTGTCAGGTGGAGGCCATGCACGTCCAAAACCGCTACTTATCAGGAAATGGTAAAAAAAAATGCACCTTCCAATGGATCCAAAAGTAGGTCGGGAAAATATGTGTCGCCACCCATTTGTGGACACATGTGTGTCACCAGTAAATAAATAAACTTTTATTTTTTTAATTTTAATTCTGAATATTATTTCAAAGCATAATAAAAAAGAAATGCAATATACAAATAAAAATAAAAATTGATAGACGATATGGTGCGCTGTGAGCTTGTACATCTACAAAAAACAGGGGAAAAAAAGAAAAAAAAACATTTGAATGTCCAAAGTGCCTTTCCTGAGTGTGTGCATATGAAATGTTAGTGTAAGTAAAAAAAAAAAGAAAGAATGTTTTTTCTATCTTTCAAATACATTTTTGTATATTAACTTAATAGATGATGAAAAGTTAAAATAGAGGTTAACTCTAATGTGGTGCAGTAAATGTATCCTATTTGATAATTGTATTAATGCAGGCTAAAACTGCTGTATAGTGCATGAGTCCTTTCGAGCATAGCCTGCGAATAGAGAAGAAGCTTAAAAGGCAGTTACATTCATTTCTTTTAAAAAGTGACTTCATTGTTTAAGCTTTTTAAAGCGTCTTTTGAAACATTTGCATTTGCAACTTTGTATTCCTCAGACTGTTTACATTCCTATGATGAGACAGACAATTTTATTTTATTTTCCTGTCTTGTAATTTGTTCCGTAGTTTTCATATAATTGTAGGGATTATGTGTGTTTCCATTTTGGTTTTGTTTTTGTTTCTTGGGATTTTAAATAATGTGTACCAATAGATAATGATGATACTAGCTAGCTTCACATCCATTTTGGGACAAAATGGTTAAGAATTTGAACAGAGAAGCTGTGGACAATGTTTACAGAGTAATGGATAATCTAATGTGACTTGTATCATAATGTAAATTGTGTTTGTTGTTCTTGTTAACAAGTAAGATTGAATGTATTTGTACATAAATGTTTTTCTTTTTGCATTACGTAATTGGTGGGATGGAGAGGAATTTTATTAATTAAATCTACAACTTTCAAAATGGTGAATACTGAGTAACTTAATACTGTCAATTCAGAAAATCCATAGGCCCATATCTGAAAAAATGTTGCATACTCTATATGACCATTAATAGTTATTAGAGGATAATTAAAGTTATACAGTCATCCGTCAATTATTACAGATATTACATATATTCAAGTGAATATATTCAAGTTAGATTTATTCAAGTTAACTTTATTCAAGTGATAAAGATATCAAGGCATGTTCTCCTAATGTAGTACAGAAGACATTCTACTCTAGGGTTCTCCGGTTAAATCCAGACCTTTTTCCAATGTTGTAAACTAAGTAACTAAGTACATTTACTTACATACTGTATTTAAGTACATTTCTGAGGTATTTGTACTTAACTTCCACTACATCTACAGTACTCCACTAGATCTCAGATCCAAATAGTGTAGCCTACTTTTTACTCCACTACATTTATTTGAAAACTTTAGTTATTAAGTTACTTAACCACTTCAGCTCGCATTTCGATGTATCAGTCACACCTTCGTCAGATGTGACTGATACATCGAAACGTTGTCTCTTTATTACTTGCACCCTGATAATAAAATAAGGGCTTCAACTGTCCGAGTTGCTCCAGTGCCTTCCTTCCTCCTGTCCTGTTGCTCCAGTGCCTTCCTTCCTCCTGTCCTGTTGCTCCAGTGCCTTCCTTCCTCCTGTCCTGTTGCTCCAGTGCCTTCCTTCCTCCTGTCCTGTTGCTCCAGTGCCTTCCTTCCTCCTGTCCTGTTGCTCCAGTGCCTTCCTTCCTCCTGTCCTGTTGCTCCAGTGCCTTCCTTCCTCCTGTCCTGTTGCTCCAGTGCCTTCCTCCCTCCTGTCCTGTTGCTCCAGTGCCTTCCTTCCTCCTGTCCTGTTGCTCCAGTGCCTTCCTTCCTCCTGTCCTGTTGCTCCAGTGCCTTCCTTCCTCCTGTCCTGTTGCTCCAGTGCCTTCCTCCCTCCTGTCCTGTTGCTCCAGTGCCTTCCTTCCTCCTGTCCTGCCTCTGAGATGCACCAGACAGGCCTGCCATATACAGTAGGCTTGAGGCGCGGTTGGAACTCCCTTCTGCTGACTAATGAAAGCTCATGAAATGTAGACGACCTAGTCATAGGCCCAATCCCAATTGCCTCCCTCAAGCCCTGAGCTCTGAACCCTCATTGACTTTAGTGACGTCAGCTGTAAACTGCTTGAGGGTGAGAGGCTGCAAGGGCTCCAAATTGTTGTGAAAGGAATGGGACAGCACTTTGAAGATGAGTCCGCCATTCATGACACTTTGCATCACTTTATACAAACTGTCCTTATTCACAGCCAGTGCCTACATGCTTGGACTATTTATACATGTCTATCATGCAGTCTATTTTAGTATTTAAGCTGATCGTTTTATTATTAGTTTCATTTCCTGTGTGATAGGGGTTGTAATATTCATATATAATAATGTTCATTATACATTGCATTTCCATATTCTTTTACTTTGCTCATTAGTCATTTCTCATCATGTTTCCCTTATTATTATTATTATTAAATATATAGCCTATCGTCTATACATTCTAACCGCAATACATATCTAATTTGCATACTTAAATGATTGACGTTCGGAGGATCTCCCTCATTCCCCTGGTAACGCTATGAACTGTGGGTAATTTATTTGCCAAAGTCAGCTAAAGTCAGCATCAAAACTGACTTTGGCAAAGGGCACATAAAGGGGCAGGGCTGAGCCCTCACTGACTTACCGATTTCAAATGGGACATCCCTCAAGCCCTCGCAGACTTCACATGAACGCGCAGCTAAATCAGTGAGGGCTCATTGAGTCAGCAAGGGAGTGGATTGGGATTGGGCCATAGTCACCACCTAGTCATACTGAATGCCTAGTCCTGATAGGCTGCCACACATGCTGCCTAAGCCAATGGGAATGTAGTATGATTGCCTGCCTCCTAAGCTATGCCACACGCACCGCGAAAGGGCTGATTTCCACAACACAGCGAGCAAGCTTTACCACCGGAGCCTCGAAGCGAAAACAGCTGTTATGTTATGAGCAGGAAAGCCACAACAAAATACAGTCATTGAACCACGCACAGAACGTCGGAAACGAACGCAAAAAAGGCTGCGAGGTTGTGCACACAAACATACACGTTACTAAAATAATAATCATACTAATATGGGGGGAGAGCACAACGGAGACAAGAACACAACGGAGACAGCACTTCTTTCACCTGACAAATATCACTATGTGATAATTTCTTGTTTTCTTCTTTCTAATTATTTTTTCGGCCCAAAAAATTGTCTGAGGCTTACAGGTCTTTAAATAAGTACTTTTTGAAACGTCTATGGGAAAAATGCATGGGAAATTCTCTTCTTGGTCCCTCGTCATTCAACAACAACAACAGCTTTGCCAATAGGATTATAGGACTGATAAGCTATGCCTAATACAGTAATGAAACATAGGCCTACACATGAGTCTGATTAACACAAAAACTGGTAAACTGGTCATGTTTGTGGAAGAAAACTTTAAAGGTATTATCTGCTGTTTGAATCTGTACAAGCAGGCTGGAATTGTTCACAGAACTGTGCCTTTTTCCAAAACATATCAGCCGGGGTACACCACACCGACTGCATATGTATGTCACAGTCAGTAGGGGAGAGACAGGAGATCTGGAACTTTAACAGCTGCAACATACAAAACTTTACGGCTACCTTTACCTTAACATCAGGCTTCAGGTAGAGAAGGAAGGACATTAAAACCTCCTTGTTAACATGTTGGAATGGGTGTGTGTGTGTGTGTGTGTGTGTGTGTGTGTGTGTGTGTGTGTGTGTGTGTGTGAGAGAGAGAGAGTATACCCTACTTGATAATGAGTCCAATGTGGTTTACTGTAGTTAACAGTGAAACCTTTACACTGTATCCTGCTGGGAGTTTCCTGTATCACGCGCACGCACGCACGCACGCACGCACGCACGCACGCACGCACACACACACACACACACACTGTTTGCACAAGTAACTGACCACCTCACATAGCCCGTCCTCGACCTCACCCGAACCTCATTACCTCATCACCTCATCACCCCACTTCCTCAAGTGAGGCGTGCTGGGACTGTTATTGGTTTTGCAGGCTACGTGTGGATTTATATATACAAACGCACGTGTGTATGTGCGTGTGTGAGTGCGTGCATGTGTGTGTGTGTGTGTGTGTGTGTGTGTGTGTGTGTGTGTAAGCAGATTACTGTATAGACTCTATAGTACTATATAGTATGTGTATGCCAACAGTATAGCGTGCTGTCAGGCTGTCATAAACTACTCTACTGCATCGTACAAGAGTGTCGGACAAAAGTAGTGAAAATCTCGTCGCAATGAGAGAATCGGCAGTCTTAACACATTGACCATCATTGACTGCCACGTATTCATTCATTATTTTGCCACTGCCACAGTCTTTTCAGTGCATATTCATATTTTGAAGTGGAAGTAAGCAACAACTGTGTAATATGTCACACAATCTTATTTAAATGAAACCCGTTATAGGTGAATAAAGCTGGCCTGTTTCCCCTTTTCTTGAAAGTGCAAATGATTGTAGCGTGTACAAAAAATTATTCTGCACACTTTTTTTTACACCTGCAGTTGTATAGTGAGTTGTATTATGAGTGAGGGGTAGAGAAGGGAGGCGAGGTAGGGGGTCGCAGGCTTGTTAAGGAGACAAAGAGAGGGTTAAATATGTAGCATATGTTGGATCAGCCACAGCAATGCCACAGCAGGGGGTAAACTGTCTGAAATGGTTCTAGGCAGCATTTACAACATTAATGCACTCCAAATGTGTGTGAATTTGATGAAAGACCGCTCCGACGTGCTAGTGTTAACAGAGCCATCTATTCTCTCTAGTCTGGGCTTCATCTTTCACCCTACTGTGTCTGACATCTAGTGTGTGTCTGTGTGTGTGTGTGTGTGTGTGTGTGTGTGTGCGTGCGTGCGTGCATGCGTGCGTGCGTGCGTGCGTGCGTGCGTGCGTGTTGTTTTGGGAGGCACTGGTTTCAGTTCAGTCAACTTCCTCTTGTGTGTTGGCTGGTGAGCCACATGTTTAGGGCAGTGGTGCTGGTGCTGACACCACTGCCCTATCTTGAGAGATAGCTGAGAAATAGCTGAGCGTTCCTTGTTTTGCTCACAATTGAAATAGTGAGCAAAACAGGTGCAAACAGTTAGTGATGATTAGTTGGGTGTGTTTGTTTGCTCTCCCAGGGCAAAGCCTGTGACAGTGCACCCCCTCCCCCCTCTCTGATGAACAGCCATGTGGATAACCCACTCAGGATGTTGATATCCAGAGGTCTGGATGAGCTCAGGATCCAGGACCTCCAGGACCCAAATGCATCCCAGTCATCTAGGTACCCAGCCAGGCAGGATACAGTGGCTGGTTGGAAATGATAAGACACTGGTTTCACCCTGCTTACATCCTGAAAGCATCCACAATGTATGAAAGTCCAAGCATAACACTGCAAAGTCCTCTGCAGGTGGTACTCCTACTAGGGCTTGGTAATGGTTCACAATGAAATTAACGTGGACAACAGTGATAAGGTTTGGACATAATACTCAATATGGATAGGTCTAACTGTTCGTCACATAGCATGGAGATAACTCAAAGGTGACGCAGTACAGTAAGATGTTCTGCAATTTGTGCCATTGATCAGTGCCAACCAAAGAACACACACAAAAGAAATTCACGTGAAAAGGTACCATCCTAGCGACCATCACCATGCTGAGTGTATGAAAATGCAGACTCAAGTTAACGTTAGTCCAGCAAGTGCTGCCACTAATTTTGTCCAACATGCACCAGTGGGGCGCTACCAAAACAGCAATCATTTTTTTTGCGGGCATTGTCCCATATAAAAGTGTATTACTTTATAAAGAAAGACAGGATTAAAGTCCTGGGTTCGATTCCCGCTGGGGATGCTGTGGGTGCTGGGGGCATGTTCTCTCCTCCGCGTCATCAGTGCACATACCCTGGGTGGGGTTGGCAAAAGGGCCTTTCTGTGTGGAGTTTGCATGTTCTCCCTGTGTCCCCTAGGGGCCTAGGCCAAGGGTAGGTACCCTCACAAAAAACATGCAGCAATCCTGGTCTCTACACTGCCTCCCCCAGGCCAGCTGGGGCGCCTGATGGAGGAGAAAGGAACTGGTTGGAATAAAGTGTTCCTTCCACACGCTACGTCCAACCGGGGAAACTCCCCCCCTGTCTGGTGAAAAGAAGCGGCTTGGACTCCTAATGCATAGAAGGAAGCATGAGGTCAGTCCGTTGCTCTCCCCAGGTTGGCAGAGGGAGTGTAGCACCCAGGATTACATTAGATAATTGACACTGGGTGAAAAAATGGGTTGCAAAATCGTGGGATAAAAGAAAGAAAGACAGGATTACACTGAGCTCAGTGGATAACGACGTTGTAAGTGTATACTATTATTATATAGGATTAAAGTTCTGGACCCCAGGCAAAAGAAAATGCAATGCCTCATCTTTATGAGTCCAGTGAGAAAGCTACAAATGCACTTTTTTACTTCTTTTACTTGACAGTACAATTCTCCTGCTATGTCTCTAATCCAATAAACTTCAATTCAAAGGGACTTTGCTGGCATAGGAACTTACAGTATGTTTACATTGCCAAAGCAAGTGTGAATTAAAAACAATCAAAACTAATAAATGTGTATGTCAATGTAAAATATAGAAATGTGTAAACAAAGCTGTGGAACATTGCAGCTTTTTGTCCCCCCTAAAACATGATCAAGGTACGATTATACTAGGAGGAAGATTTTTTTCAAAAAGGTGTACAGAAAGTGTTAAAAATATGTTTTTATTTGTCCACACCCACCCGTTCATTAAGTATACCTGGTTTTCACCTTAGCACCACCTTAACTTCAACGTAACTCAACTTAACTTAAGCCTCTCCCACAGCTGTGTGTTGTATGATAATGAGGGAGGGGTTAGGGATATGATGTCACAAAAATTATATATTTTCAATTGGGCCTTTTGACAGCTTTCAGTAAGAAACCAAAAATACACAGGGAAGACATTTGAATATTCTAACCACACCTGGGGGTCCATTAGAGTAATGTTAACTCCATAGACACATACAAAACATTACGGCACTCCATCTTTAATGGTATAATGCTGTCAGTTTCTACGTACAGTGCAGTACAGACATTGCATGAAAACATATATTGATTGACAGTCTTTATAGTGGTTCTATTTCATTGGATGACCTTTTCCTGACACAACAGCTCACAAATCGTGCTGCTGTGTTTGCACATTACTGTACTTCATGCAGCGCATATGAGAGTGTTTTGTTTTCAAACTCTCTTTGGGTGTTTGCAATCTGAGGGAAGTATGTGTCTCTGATATCTTGCTACAGTTGACAGGTAGTTAGAAAATGCAGCTGCGTTTTCACCTCATCATGTGTGCAGCAGGAGGTGCACAGTCTGCCTTCTCTTGGCAGCCTTTCTGAGTGAAGAGGTAGTGTTGAGTCTGTATAATAGTCAAGGACCTCATTAGTTCAGTCACAGTGGCAGGTTCTGGCCAAATAGCATTCCAACTTACCAATAAAAAATACTTTTATTTTTTGTTTACTTATACATTTTTTTAGTCAAGGTTTAATTTGATTTAATGTGGTTTTACAGCCACCAGACAGCAACGTCTGGTGGCTGTAAAACCAAATTAAATCAATAACTTGTCTAGCATAACTGTTGTATGAATATAAATAAAAAATAACATGTGGTACAGCACAAGTGGAGATGAATGACTGGACATCGTTCTCCACAGTCATACACTACAGCCGGGATGCCAGGTCAGGAGGAATACGTGCAGGATTCAGGAATGCAATGAAATGGGAATATGCATTCCATATTCCAAAGAAAGAAAGAAAGAAAGAAAGAAAGAAAGAAAGAAAGAACAGAGGCCCCTCAACTGACCTCAGCAGGAACTACGCGACTAACTCTAACCCGTACCTGGCAATTGAATTTCCTCAAACTTGAACCTCAATTGGATTTGGGTTTGGACATGCAGTTTCAATTTATCGCACCTTGCTTTGTGAGGTGGAGGAAACCTTGAATGTTTTCTCACTGGCTGTCTTCTTCATGTACCCGGCCAGGCCCCTGGCTATCGCTAACATGATTGCCTCCTTGTCATTTGAGGACATGCAAACCGTTTAGGGTCCCGAGACAATCATAGTTGAAAAAATGCAAAGAATGAGAGAACCCAAGGAGAGTTTGTACAAACACAGCAGCAAGATGTGTGAGCTGCTGTGATAGAAGGATGTCTAATCATGGACTACTAATCATTGTGTGTATTCCTACACTGTCTGCACAGTGTTCTCTGTACATAGAAATACCGCTACTGTAAAACAGAGTAACTACTTTAGATTTGAAAAAACGCTGCTATTTGTGCACAATTTTAAATTCATTGGACAGATTTGCTGCCATTTGTCCCAATGGTTGTATACCAAGAGAATGAAGAATAATGAAATATTGCTGCCATTTGTTTCAAAGGTGTATCCCAAGCTAGCCATACGTCAATGTATACATAACTATTTCAGACAACAAATGCACAATTCCTATGGCTTTGTAAGATAGCTTTATCTAAATTGCAATGTAATATAAGCTACTATACTAATATACTATATAAGCTACTAATATAATTGCAACATAAGCTACTTCCGCGATTGTGTGTGTGTGTGTGTGTGTGACACACACACACACACACACACACACACACACACACACACACACACACACACACACACACACACACACACACACACACACACACACACACACACACACACACACACACACACACACACACACACACACACACACACACACACAATATGGCCCCATTTGAAAAAAGTTTGGACACCCATGTTCTAAACCTTTGATAAAACACTTTCAAAGCTACAGTATGATGAAATGAACCAGACCGCTGAGAGCTAAGTTGTTTCAAGCAGTGATGTACTGTAGGTGTCACACAACGGATATCGGTTGCAGTACATCGCACATACACACATGAACGTGTACACGCACACACACATGGGCCTGTACAGACGCACGCACGCGCACGCATGCACGTGTGCACGCGTGAACACACACACACACACACACACACACACACACACACACACACACACACACACACACACACACACACACACACACACACACACACACACACACACACACACACACACACACACACACACACACACACACACACACACACACACACACACCACCACATCACACCTAAATACTATGAACAACACACATCTGCACATAATGCACATGGGAGGATATTTCTAAAGAAAATAAACCAGTATGGCTCGTTAGCAAGATTGTTTTCCTTTGATGGGTGACATGTAGGTTGGGTCAGGGGGCAGAGGGCCCCTGGACACAATAAAGACCCCAGCGCATTAGCACAAGCTCACGCACGCACACGCACACACACACACACACACACACACACACACACACACACACACACACACACACACACACACACACACACACACACAGTGCATGTGCGACACTGGCGCACAAATAAGTATAACTCAGCTGTTGAAATGTCAAAAGAATGCTGAAGCAGCGAGTGCATTCTCGCCGCGGTCCGTTCGGCACTGCCGGTAAACTGCCGGTAAACTGCCTCAGCCTCAGCTGCCGAGAGAAGGGGTGGCATCTGCCGGGGAAACTGGGGGGATTATGACACTCGACTGCCACTCGCTTCCCCGGCAGTACGTTGGTCCGACATGCGTTGCATCGTGCTTGCGGTTAGGGTTAGGGTAAGGGTTTGTGGTAGAGTGTCAGACTGATGCCGCCGAGAAACACTGTCGCCTGCCTAGGTGTTCTGCAGCTGATGCCATGCGTTGCGTCGTGCTTGCGGTTAGGGTTAGGTTTAGGGTTTTCTGGTAGAGTGTCGGACTGATGCAGCCGAGAAACACTACCCCCTGCCGCAGGCGTTCCACAGCTGATGCTGTTGCCGGAAAATGCACTCGCTCTTTCTCAAAGAATGGTCAAATTTGCCATTATAAAATTCAGACAATGCTATGATTTTGATGTCCTCACAAGCATAGTAATACAAATGTGTGTGTGTGTGTGTGTGTGTGTGTGTGTGTGTGTGTGTGTGTGTGTGTGCCTGTGTGTGCGTGTGTGCGTGCGTGTGAAAGAGCATGGAGCAAATCAGATCGCTTACAGGCTGCAACTAAGCATGGTCCTATAGGGACATCTACTCCAATAATGTAGGCACAAGCTCTCTCGGATGCAGACGAGGTGAGGAGGTCAGGGAAACACTTTGGGGATTAACATGTACTCTTAAGCATTTGACTGTTCCAAATGGACCCGTACAGGTCTGTGACTCTGAGAGTTGTGGGGGGTCCTCCACATAGGGGACCACTGAACTAGAGGTCATCTCCCTCACTTCCTTCACTGACCTTAACCATGACAAAAACTAATTGTAACACTAGGCCGAGATCAGCATTCAGATAGCCTCGCCGTGATCCCCCAGAGGACTTGAACTTCAAGAATTTACACACTTCTATTCTACAGTGAAAGATTCAAGCACCACTTCCAGGGACCCCCAGGGGACCTAGAGAGGGTTCCAGTGGGTCCACAGATACATGATTGTGGTCGCAGAGACAACATGGTTTCAAATACCCCTACGGGGAGTACGGGCATTCCTATTTTGTGGAAAAGATTTGCCAAATTAATATAGCAACATTGATGAGAGAGCTGTCAAGTGAAGTCTATGAATCTATCTATGAAAATGTTTAACCATTTTATACAATATGTAGTGGGGAATGGGGATACCTCTCTCTCTCTCTCTCTCTCTCTCTCTCTCTCTCTCTCTCTCTCTCTCTCTCTCTCTCTCTCTATCGATCGATGAGGGAAAGAAAGAAATAAAGACATGGGCTCACTCCCTCCAATTAGGAAGTGTTCTTTGTGTTGTACATTCACACGTCTTCTATGACGTGAGACTTTCAGTTGTGTGTGTCCAGTCTTGGGGAAAAGAATGGGTGTAGCTGGATGAACAGCATACTAGTTAAGTGTTCCAATGAAATAGATTTACATGTACGGAGGTAGATGTGTATAGGCAGAAAGCAGCCAACTCTTGGAAATATGGCCTCTTGTACTCGTTGGATGATGGCGAATACCTTTGTATGCAAAAGGAACTAGGAACTCCACTAACTGAACGCCAGGTGCTGGGCTGAAGCAAACAATATAAAAGAAAGTAAGGTCCGCACACTGGACTGAGCTCCAAAAGCTTATGGTTTTATGTTCTCACCACAGGGAGCCTCACGGTTCTTCATCAGACAATGAACATCACAAACAAGAATACCTTTGTATGCCACATACTATGAAAAACATACCCAACGGCTCTTAAAGGCAGCACGAATGTTCGTTTTATACTTTTGTTTTGTAACCATCTCAGTCCTGTGGGTTACTAATCATCATAATAATCCTGAGAATGCTTTACGATAACATACAGCCAATCAGTGTGGATGCTGACTCTACCTATTAGGCTGCTCATTACAACTGCAGATCGCGTTCCGCTCCACTGCAGGTCTGCGAGCTGCCCTCAAAGCACAAGTCCAATATAAATATTATTGCCATAATCTAAACCCTCATATCAAGCAGCATCAACAGTAACTAAGTGAAAGTGGGCCTCTAACTGCCTTGTTAAAATGATCCCTTAGAAACATGCAATCTAATAGCTAAGCAGGAGTTTGGCTGTAAGATTTCTCCTTCTCTCTCTCTCTCTCTCTCTCTCTCTTCTCTATTCTCTCTCCTCTCTCTCTCTCTCTCTCTCTCTCTCTCCAAATGAACATGCATTCATCACGTTATGTGTGTGTGCGTGTGTGTGTGTGTGTGTGTGTGTGTGTGTGTGTGTGTGTGTGTGTGTGTGTGTGTGTGTGCGTGTGCGTGTGCGTGTGTGCGTGCTAGTAAGTCCTACCTCCCAGCACACTGAGTGTGATGGTTTCGGTGTGCTTGGCCAGCAGGTCTGCCTTGGCAATGGCGGCCAGTGAAAGGTAACTGGACATGTTCCTGCTCAGCTCTCTGTTCCCTCTCTGGAGGAACCGCACGGCCACCGGCACAGCCAGCACCATGACCGGAGGACGACTGTAGTTCTGGAGAGAGAGAGAGAGAGAGAGAGAGAGAGAGAGAGAGAGAGAGAGAGAGAGAGAGAGAGAGAGAGAGAGAGAGAGAGAGAGAGAAGAGAAAACACGCAGGCGGAAAGTTAAAGAAATGGTATACTGTAATAACTGTATACAACGAATCCTGTATACTTGAATGTTCAGCCAATGCTTGGCAAAGGCCCAGAGTTGTATGGGTTCACGTACAACAGGGACCACACAAACAATAGTGATTATGTGAAGCAGTGTTAGCAGGCAGACTCAAAGTAACGGAGAACAGATCAGCAATGCCACAAAGAATGTGTGTATAGGGGACAGAATCATCACCGTCACGCACGCACGCACACACGCACACACACACGCCAAAGTGTGTAAGGTACCCAGCAGTGAATTCAGATCTTTAACTATAAGGAAGAGAAGAAAAAAATAATTGCTTTAACTATATCCAGAAACCACAACCGCACAAACAATGGCCATTATGTAGACACAGTGATGCCAGACATAGCTGTAATACAGAACATAAGTTCCGAGTGGTTGTGTTAACAGACTGGCATAGACTGTGACCGGGGGATCTACTTGATGTAGATCCAGTCGTCTAAGCTTACTGTATGTCGCTCCCCCCTGCACTGTAAAGGGACAAGGGTGGGTGGTACGGAACAAGGGCCTGACTTCACAGTCCTTATAGATTGCATTGTGTGTTCAGTGGCATTGACTTGGCAAAGACAAGGGGGTTGCATGTTCCCAAATGTTTTTTTTTCCTTCCACACTCAGTACAATGTAAAGGTCTATTCAGATGGGGAGCACCTAGCACCATTTTCAATGAGAGGCTTGCGTTTATTTTGGATGTGCAGAGAAGTAAAAAAAAAATAGCTACGCTGCTAAGTATTTAACAGCTGATGAATATACTCTGTGATCACCAGGGCACTTGACACTATACCCGAGTGGAACAGATTTTGTGAAACACACCCATTCGCTGTTAAATGGTAAAATGGTAAATGGTGCATTTATATAGCGCCTTTATCCAAGGTGCTTTACATAGATTGTGCATTACATTCACACACACATTCACACACTGATGACAGGGGAAACCATGCAAGGCACCAACCAGCACATCGGGAGCAATTAGGGGTTCAGTGTCTTGCTCAAGGACACTTCGACACTAACTCTGGGGGAGCCCAGGTTCGAACTGGCAACCTTGCGGTTGCATCCGGCCACTCTACCCCTGAGCCACCACCGCCTGCTCTTTAGAGCTTGATCTGAAGGGGGATTATGGGAGAGAGCTTGGATGATGGAGCCTGTATGAGAATGACCGAGAGTTTGAATTCAAATGCACTAGCACCCTCAAGAGGACAGTATGGAAAGGCTGCTTTTAGAATATATTGCTGTTTGTCAGGGCTGCTGTCATTCATTGGTGTGGTTGACTACATTAATTATGTAAAAACATTGTTTTTCATTGATGCAACTTCCCACTTTGAGTTTGAGCACACTCATATACAGTACCCTACATGAGCATCCTGTTCACTTCCATTCTGTTGGACCAAGCATCCACCTGCAGGGTTTCGATGCAACGCTTTCAATGCATCTTGTGATACTGACAGTGGTCCGTGACGGTATTGCGTATGAGCCCCCAAATAATTTCCAAAACACGAAGAGTTTATGATAATATAGCATTAATATAAAATAATAATGTAAAATAAAATGTATAATGTTTATTTTAAAACCTTGAAAGAAATGTTATATCAATGGAACTATGCCACTATGCCTACGGTATAGCCTACTACAGCATGTACTGTATAAGAAAAATGCTATTTCACCCATCAAGACGGAACTTATGTGTCAATCAATTGATCAATCAATCGATCATTAAAATAAACATGCTCAGAAAATGCCCGCTGCCCACGCACCTCGCCACTCAAAACTGCAGCCGGACACGTTTGAGATTTTTAAACCCAGAAAAAGGTTGACCAAGACGGAATGACTGATGACTCGACAGGCATTTTGGATCAGTGATCCGACCGACCACTGCAGCGTACATCAAACCAACTACACTGCAGGAAACCGGCACTGCCCACAAACCCGTGACGCGGGAAAACTGATGCATCTGACGCCTCGCCATGCACCGACTACAACACTTCTGACGCAGATGTGTGACCGTAACATAAATCAGCTGTGAGAAGTGGCCTTCTTAATCCAAACATAAGGATCAAATGAGTACACACTCATGTGAAGTGAGGCAGGTTTGTTTTGCTACCACCACAGGCTCTTTATACACGTTTATTGCGTCCTTAAATGGCCGTGCGCAATCTCTAGGTAGAGCACAACCATGAGTTGTTGAACACATGGGTATTGTAATCATGGGGATGGCTAGGGCTGTGTAATTAACCATGAAATATAACAAAAGCGATGTTTAGAAAGATAATCGACTAGCTCATGTATAGGTTAAAACAATAAAAAGTATCCATCCATCTTCAACCGCTTATCCGTTGGCGGGTACAGCTCCACCAGAGTGTTCCAGACGTCCCTCTCCAGAGCAACATTAGTGACTTCCTCCTGGGGGATCCCGAGACGTTCCAAGGCCAGCTGACCGTGAACGTGTTTCCTCCAACTGCGCCTTGGCCTCCTCCCAGTGGGACGTGCCTCGAGAACCTCCCTATAGGGAGACGCCCGAGAGGAAGCGATTCTCCTCCGAGTCTCTCACGTGTGACTGAACTTCTCACCCTATCTCTAAGGGAGATGCCAGCCACTCGTCGAAGAAAACTCATTTTGGCCGCTTGTATTCGCAACCTTATTCTTTCGGTCATGACTCACACTTCATGACCATAGGTGAGAGTAGGAACGAAGATTGCTCGGTAGACAGAGAGCTTTGCCTTCTGGCTCAACTCTCTTTTCGTCACAACAGTGCGGTACAGCGACTGCAATAAGCCTATCTCACAGAATTTCCCCGCCCCCCTAAATATGCCCCCTTTCGGGGTTAGTGGTGATAGCGTGACGTCACTCCATAGACGCTCCATGTTAACAGAGGTAATTTAAGAAGTCTACAACTTTTGTTTTCTCAAGGTAAGGTTTGTTCTATCTGTTCGACCTGATTTACCATCTTGTTTGCTTCATAATAATATTGGTCTGTCACATTTTTACATTAGAAAATGTACTTAGATTCTCCAGAGAAAAAAACGTGTAAATGCTCATGTTAAAGTCACCACTATTTACCGGAAGTGGGCGTGAAAAACGGGCTGTGAGATAGGCCTATACCGCCCCTGCCGCTTCGATTCTCCGGCTGATCTCCTAAGTATATTTTGTATTTTTTATATTAAAACAACATGAAAATGCATAGATTTATAATTAGCGGAATCGATTTGTCTGATTAACCTCCCCTGTATTATACTTTGTTATATAATGGTGACATTTTGAGCTTATACTTAGAGAGTTGAGGTATAACATTTTGTTTGACATATAAACAGATAAATATTGTGAAAATAGCTGACCTACATGCTCACAACGCCTCGCAATGTGAGGGGTGAAGCAATAATTTAAATAATTCTCAATGATTTTAACCGTATTTACTAATTTATATTTAGTGTCAGTGTCAGTCTATTTTCTGGATGTTAGACATTTGTGATTTATTTTATCTAATCCACCTATAATCACAAGTCATCACAAAATGACATAAAATAGGGACCCCCAGGTCGAAAGTGCTTTGGCTGCAGCTTTAAAGTGCCATACCTCTATCCATCCACATGATGGCAGCACAGTACAGCTGATTTGGCACTGCATGCAGGTAACCTGAAGTGTTCTCTAACTCCCTGCTCTGCTTGCCTTTTCCACACACATGCAGGTAATTGCTCCATGTGGTGCAAAGGTATGAACTCTATGAATTGTTTGCAGTTCAGCTGGAACTAAAGATAATTATCCTTGTTGCACATTTACAAAACAGGTTGCATGAAAGGTTTCTGTCTTCCTATACAAACCCACCATGATAGATTCATCAGAAACACCCATCCTGGGTTCTGGTGACTCATACTCCTAATACATGAAGGGGGCGTGTTTTTTTTTTTTCAATTACATTTTCATTTATTTGTAATATTTTTGAGGGAAAAAGAAAAAAGATACAATACAATAAAACCATTAAATAAAATGAATGAAAAAAACACAGCTCCCTCGTGAATTAGGAGAGCAGTATGAGTCAGAGTCACCAGAACCAAGGACGAGCGTTTTCGATATCATGGTCAAAATGGAGTTTGGGAAATAGCCAATCTATACGTGTTGTGATACTATGCTGACTTCCTTGTAGATCTACTATTTCCGCAATTTTAAAAAAGTGTAGTTTTTAGAATCAGTCAGTAGCACTGTCTCCTCAAAGCTGAAAGTATCAGCACCCATACCCTATAGGTGGGGTTGGCGAAACCGAGTGGAGTTTGCATGTTCTCCCTGTGTCCCCTACGTACCCTCACATAAAACATGCAGTAATTCTGGTCTCTATACTGCCTCCCCTGGTCAGCCTGATGGAGGGGAAAGGAACTGGTTAGAATAACGTGTTCCTTCCACGTGCTACGTCCTAATGGGGAAACGTCCCCGTCACGTAATAAGACACAATTGGCACCGCGTTAACAATGGGTTACAAAATCGTGGGATAAGATTTTTGTATAATCAATTAAATCGATTAGTTAGATGAACTACTACACCCCTAACAGTATGTACTGTAAGCGTGTTAGTGTGATGTTGTGCTTCACGTGCATACCTGCAGTATGCAGCTGGTGATGTCAGAGGCTATCTTGGCGTGTGGAGTGTCTTCGGCACATTCTCCCTGTGGGGTGAGGTTATGTTCCAGACATGACTCCCACAGAGCCACCAGTGACGCGCTGTGACGCTCGATGGAGCCCGTCTCCCTGATCGCCGTCGTGATGCGCGTTATGCAAATCTCCACCACCGCCTGGTCATTGTCGTTGGTCAGATAGTCCTGTCAAGACAGCCAATCCGTGGAAAGCACAATATTTGATTGATTGGTGTTTTATTTATTTATTCACAAACATGGACATAGATAATTTACCTCTGTCAAAAGGAAAAACACCAAAGCGCTTTGAGAGCTTCTTCCCATTCTGGTCCTATGAATGCAAATGTGTACTGTATGTAAACAGAGTGCATGGTGTTGGGCGGGAGGTAGCAGGGGAATACAGAAACACACATCAATAATAAATACATTGAACCCAATCGAACCCTCAATTAAAGATAAGCTGAAGATGTATGAATATGTTTTTTTGAATGAAGATGTCAGTAATAGAAATAACTATTAATGAGTATTTAATGAGGTGTAACATTTTGAAATATGTGCATCTGTATGAGCACATGTTGCACTATTGCATACCTTTGCTCATGTACTATACTCAATACTCATCGTCGTCGTCGTCATCGTCATCATCAGTACATTTGCACACATACAGTACACATTTTATGTTGTAGACTCGAGTCCCAGAGGAAAGAAAGAGAAATGGGGGAAATGCACTGGTTCCCAAACAATGGGTCGGGAAATTTTATGGGTCCCTTTATTTTTTTGTTTCCTACATTTCGTTTTTAATTATTATTATTTCAAAACATTAAAAAAAGGAAACACTACCAAAACCCAAAAAAAAAAGCTAAAGTTTTCATGAATTAAAAACCAATTCAATTTTTCTCCCAGTAATTTCATGAATAAAAGAAAAATCTCAGAAATACCATAAAGGGTTGAAAATAGCCGATCTACAAGCTCACAATGCGGCACAAACGAGTCGACACATTGTGAGCTCATAGATTTGGTATTGTCACTAGTTTGGGAAAACATCTAATTTCTCTTTTGGGTCACAGGCTAAAAGAATGGGGAACCACTGGCCTAACGCATATCAAGCAATGGTCTTTAAAGTTGAAAAGGTTGCAAATCACTCAGTAACTCATGCACACCGGAGAGCAGGAGATGGTCTTTATCTGATCCAAGGCCTGAGACAGACAGTCCTCTATCTCTGTGTCTCCCAGAGAGAACAGATCCCCCGCTCTGGACAGATCCCTCTGACTCAACACCTGACTGAACAGCTGATGCATGATGCTGGGCCTCCACAATGAATGCACTGCACACCAGCTGAAAGGAACAAACATGGTTTTCACACTTTTAGAGCACATCCATGGTCATAATGGAGAACATAGTTGCCCATGAAAAAAGAAATAATTTAAATGTTCACGTGTTATCAAACGTCTACGACCTATAAAGGTATACAAGAATAAAATTAAAGTGGTCCAAATATCATTTGAAACCTATTTTGGTCCCTTATCAGCTCAATAAAGGGACACGTATTTTAGTTTCCAAATAAGAGACGATTCTAAATTTCAAGGATGGTTGCCAACCCTAATTGGATGATGACACTCTTTGTCTTCAAAATCCAGTTACCATTCAAAGTTCAACTTACTGGATTTAATAATGTCAGATCAGGGTACGCTTGGACGTCAACACAACATGCTGAATCATGGAGGTCAGTAGTTCTGGCCAGCTTTGGTCCACATTTACTCTGGGTCTGTTGCCATGGAGACAAGACATGTTCTGTAGTCCTTCAAGACCTTGAACAAGTGAAGGAGAGAGAGAGAGAGAGAGAGAGAGAGAGAGAGAGAGAGAGAGAGATGGAAGGGGAACAATAGCAACATTGGCTGGTAAATTTTTTTCCCACTTATGGTAATCTGACTCGTGTTCCTATTTTGGGCATGTCGTTATCGGCAAATTTTCAGCAGCAAGTTTTGTACCAACATGGAATAATATAATAATAATAATAAATCTTTATTTCTATAGCACCTTTCAAAACAACGTTACAAAGACGTTAGACGTTAGACAATAGACCAGGTAATGTTTTTAACCACCAGGCAAAGGGCCGGTGTGTGTGTGTGTGTGTGTGTGTGTGTGTGTGTGTGTGTGTGTGTGTGTGTGTGTGTGTGTGTGTGTGTGTGTGTGTGTGTGTGTGTGTGTGTGTGTGTGTGTGTGTGTGTGTCATTGGCCTCTATAGAGAGTGCACATACAAAGTTGTACACAGATTGGTAAGTAAAAACAGGAATTGGCTGGCCTATATTGGCTGATTTGAAAAATATTAAGTGGCATTTCGTCCTCTGCCTAGTGGGAATGTGCATGTATCATTTCACAGAACTCCCACACTGTAAACCATCCAATCCTGCAAGCTTTGTAAGGCAATCTTAGCCAATCGGGATGGAATATGGGAAATGGGACAGACTTGATCACATGACTATAGAGTTCTGGATCATTTGGGGCAGAGGTTCATCGTTGGCACCCAGGGAGTGTGTGTGCAAAGTTTGGCATCAACCAGGTTAACGGTGCCGGAGATTAGCTGGTAACGGACTGACGGACACACGGACAGACACACACACACATGGACGGACACACGGACGGAGGGCAAAACATACTCTCCATGCCTTCAACCTGGTGGAGACAAAAATGGAAGTGATGCAAGATATGCAAGTGATGCTCAAACACTGAGACTCAGTACCGCCGCTAGGCACACGCACAATACACACTGTGCGTAGGGCAACCGTTGCCGAGGGCAACACGATGAGCATGAGCCCCTATGGTTGTTTGCATGCGTCCCTCCTGCAACTTGCGTGTCTCCATGGTGCCCTGCTCAGACCTGAAGCGGCCCCTCCCTTTCTGGTAGCAACCATGTGTTTTGAAAGTTTATCCTCGGACCCCGCCTCAACACCGGTTACAAGAGAAAGAAACTAGAAAAAGTGCCCCTCGGGCCTCGGTGCACAGGTCTCCACCAGGGCAGGTCAGGTTGTGGCCTCCTGGTGACGCTATAATAGGCCAATGTGAAAAGGGTGCCATTTGTTCTTATGCCTTATATGGCAATTGGATGATTTGAGGCATTTTGTTCCAAAAATGTGTTTTGCAAAAAACACCTGTTGGTGGCGCTATAACAGGCCAATGTGAAAAGGGTGGGTTAGAGTTCTCAATAGGCCCGAAAATGAAGGCCCGGCCCTATATACCTGGGCCCTCATCAAACCCTGTACACTCAAGAGAATGTCCCCGCTACCACCCTTAGATCTCCATATATGGAGCTGACCTGTTCTGACATTCTATATGTTGATCTGACCTCATCAAACCCTGTACAGTACATAATTCATTCCATGTTGATCTGACCCCCCATGCCAAAGCGCCAGCGCTCGCCCAGCAGTCTGCCGTCAACGAGGCGGATGCGTGCACCGGGTCGCTTCTCGCCCTTAGGCGTCTTACTGGTAATTTTTTGTAATACTAACATCACGACTAATGGGGAAGTAGACGATCTACATGAAACACGTCGCAACGCGATGAGTTGATCCGTTGTTGTCCAATGTGCATGCATGCACCAGGGGTGTGGCTCAGTTAACAGATTATATTTTCAAAACTGATCTGCAGGTTCACCTGAACAAACAGGGAAAAACAGGTCACAGAGTCAGTTTGTTGATCTTTCTCTCTTCCTCGTAGCATCTGAAGAAAGACGTCACCCACCTAGGCAGATTTTCCACCTTGTGGCGAAAGGTGGGATAGGTCTGTTCCTAAATTATAAATTCCCTGCTAATTTCAAGACACAACAAGAAACACAAATAATAAAACAAAAAATGTGACTATACATTTGTGTATGTCACACGCTCCCTGACGCCTATAGCCTGTTTAACTTACACTTCTTTGTGTGCATGTATATGCTAATCAATTTTTTTATATTGTGGTTTAATATTGTGGTGGTTTCTAAGTAGCCTATGTATATCCCAGGGGGCTAGACATTGGTGATCTTGAGGGTTAGATATCAGGAAAACAAACAAGCAAACAAACAAAAAGAATGGCTCAGTGCGTGCCCGTGTGTGGGTGGGCAAAAGATAGTTGTCAGTAGGGCAACAAAATGGCCAGCAACGGCCCTGCTGACACTCAAAATGCCAAATATTAAGATATTCACTTCCTGGCTCCCACCTTTACATTCATTCTCTCCTCCTCCTCTGTCCCTATTTCTATACTGAGGTTGGGATAAGTTAATGTGTGATATAAGTAAATATCTTCTTTGCTAATATGTTACATATCTTCTACACATTTTACACTCACTCTTCTCTCTCATTCACACAGACGCACAACAAGACTCTTTTGCAGCCTATGGTGTAAATTCCTAAGTGTTCATTCAACTCTAAAAGTGTACAAAAGTAACCATTTGTGTAACTGCTTTGCTTCTGTGTCTCACACACACACACACACACACACACACACACACACACACACACACACACACACACACACACACACACACACACACACACACACACACACACACACACACACACACACACACACACACACACACACACACACACACACACACACACACACACACACGCACACGCACAGCTATCAAAACTAGCAAGGTGTCAGTCTTCAATTAAAACATTTGAGAGATTAATTTCCAGTTCAATGGTGATTCAGTGACATTCCAACAACATGGTTGGTTGGACATTCAGGCGGTTAAGCAGGTTCAGGTGACACCATGTGCTAATGACATACAGTAGGTCATAGGTGTAGGTGCCAATCCCACTTATAAACCTGTGTAGCTGACATAAAAGATGAAAGATAATATTATGATTCATCCTTGTCATTTTTGTGGCATGGCTCTGCTCTGCAAGAGTCTAGCCGTCTATGACAGTGTGCCCAGAGCTAATCTCGCAAACTGCTGAACCAAAGAGCAACACATTATGTGCGCATGCTGCTATAGGTCACATAAGTGCTAACTTTATATGTATTTATTTTAATAAAAAAAAAAAAAAGGTCAAATAGGAATTTTATTCAAATCAAAAATGTATTTATTTTTTAATTTAGAATTAGAAAATATCGGTCGAATAATGGTGTGAGATTGCACTGGGATGGCCTTCAGCCACCCTACAGAAAGAAGAGTTGTGGTACAGTAATACAGTGCAGACGTGTGGGAAATCCAATTTAGCATGTTAATCATTTACCCGACATCGTTGACATCCTGACTCCCTCTATTAGACATTTAAACGTTTACATCAGTGGTAACCAACCTTTTCAAGCCCAAGAGCCCATTTTATTCCCAATTGTAAGCCATGATCTAGCACTAAAGTTTGTTTAAAAAAACTTGTTTTTTTGCGATTTCTGACAGGCTCAATGCATGTGCACACATCTATAGTCTATAGTTTAAGAATAAATAACTGATAGTTATATAATTAATGCCTAAATATTAAGACAAATGTATTAGAAATATACATATTATTATTATTATCTTATTTGTTGAGTTTTTTTAATAAAACAAAACGCAAAAGACATGAAATGAATTGCTTATATAGCACAATATTTAGTTTCTCAGTTCGATGAATATTCACATTTACAGATGTTCAAATGACAAATGCATACAGTACATGACCATATATTTGAACAGTTATGGTGACTGATACAATACTCTCAGTGTCAGCCCACCTTTAATGAGACTGCTGTGACTGCACATTATCTGCAAGCGTTTTGAAATCTGGTTCATAGTTAGTGATTGCCAGTCTGAGGCTGTCATTAAGATGTGAGTCAGTCATACGAGTTCTAAACTTGGATTTTATTATTTTCATTTGTAAAAAGGCCATTTCACATAAGTAAGTGGAGCCAAAGTAGGCATTTGAGTGCACAAGACACAATCAGGGGATACTTCTCTCTGCTCACAAGTGAACAAAAAAGTCCTGCTTTCTAGCTCTGTCCTCCAGTGGATAGTCAGTTACTAGTTCAGAAATCTCCATTTCATCCCGTCTGTTGTCATTGATAGGATTTTATGAAGAGGAATCTTGTCCTCATGCACGCAATCCTTGAATGCATTGTACACCTCCTCACCCCGGGTCCTTTTTTTCAACAGAATAAGGGCGAGAAAGTCCTCTTTGGTGGTAAAATCAGGGAAAAACACAATTAGCTGGGCGGTGTCCGTGACATATCAGTGGACTCGTCAAACTGAAGTGAAAAGTATTCAAGTCTTTGAATACGTTTGTATCAATGCTTTAAATTCCTCCTTGTTTTTATGGTTAGAAAACAAGCAGTCCACCATGACATTCAGCAATTCTTTAACCATGTCCCTGTCCGTAAATGGTTCCTTGCGCTGAGCCAAAACATGGCTAAGTCGGAAGGATGCATGCTCCCAATTCCTGGTGGAAATGATTATTGATGATTATGAGTTCTTTCCGCCAGATCTTCCATAGTCAGAGTAGAGTAGTCACTGCATGCTTGCCTGTGTAGGTATAGTAGTGCGTGAGAGGCTGTTTAGCTCTGTGGGTTTTTATACTGTTCTGTTCTGATATGCATGACTATTATGCACAAGTTGTGCATAATAGTCAAACAAACGAACTCCGCAGTTGATGGCCCATCACATGTCTGGGGCCATCACTGCGAGCTATTCTAAATGCACGTTCTGTGTATTGGTAGTGATGGACTGGCTGCCTGTCAGTCTGACACCCGCTCACTCCGGGATCTACTTGGATGGCTCGTGCGAGCTACTGGTAGCTCGCGAAGCCCTGGTTGGTTACCCCTGGTTTACATCATGTGTGAGGCATGTGTACTGTGACAAAATAATGTCCTTTTTCCCCTCACTGTATAAGTTACTGCCCTTTGTGGTTTGACCTGACAACCTGTTGTCAGGTCTGTTGCTATATCTGTTTATTCTCCTTATGTCTAACTTTACATTCTCATACCAGCTGAATTATGCTATGTGTATATAAATTGATATGCCTCTCTTCTACGTGTTTCCTTTTATGTAGTGTTTGATTTTTGTTCTCCATGCTCTTCCTACCCCCCATCCCCCTTTTTTCTCTTTCTGAAAAAAACCCCAAAAATATGATGGAGCTTCCACAAAAACAAATTTCAACCTAATTCTGAAAAACATTTTTTACATTTTCCAGAAAAACAAGTCAAAGGAACAAAAACGATGTCTCCACAGTAGCGATATATTGTTCAGTTGCTACTCCTAACATCAGCTGAAATAAGGGGTACAGGGAGAGTGAAGTGCTAGGGGGTGAGGTGGAGTCTGAAGAGCTGAGTCTTCAGATTCGGTGGTGAGTCTGCAGTTCTGACTGCAATTGGGAGTTTATTCCACAGTTTTGGAGACAGGGAGAATATTGCTAACCTCTGCTGCCCCATCTGGCGGAGTCAGGTTAGAATATTGCCGCTGTCGGGCAGAAACCTACTTGATCGCCCTACTTGATCATAGTACGTAGCTTAACACAAACACAACAAAAGTAGCAGATCTGTAAGCTAAAAACACGCCCTAAGCTTGTCGATTGTTATTTTTTAATTTGAATCCTGAAAAGTAACAGTTTTGGAATTTCCACCCGACAGAGACGATATTCTAAGTATAAGCAGTATGGTATGAACAGGCTACAGCCTGCCTACATTTGGTACCGAGTCCGTCTTCCTTCCCTGCGTGAAATCAGGCACCGGGCTCTTTTAAAGCTGGTGGAGAAAGGAAGCACAACACACACACCCAAAGCCAGACATAACCATGACAACCACATCGCCAGGATACAGCATCAGGAATTCCAATTGGTCCAAGCCAGCTATCGAAGACCTAAACAACAATACAGCCATAAACAAAGACCAGACAGCTTTATCTGTCTGTTGCATGCACGCACACACCTACACGCGCACACGGCACACGCACACGCTATCCTTATCTCTGTGTAACAAAAGCAGACATGGTCTGAGCTCTCAGCTGTGTGCATATTTTTGTGTGTTCCTGGAGCACACACAAAGTGTGTGGTGACAGTGGTGTTGTTGGTTATTTCTGCCGACATGCTCATTACATGGATGTGATGTGGGGAAAGAAGGAGAGACAGGTAATGGAATGAGGGAATGATAGAAAGAGGAAAGAGGGACTGGAACAGACTGGGAGAAATGAAGACAGAGATGAAGGGGAGAGATATGAAGAGAGAGACAGATACCGGTAAATTGGAGAGAGAGAGAGGGGGAGAGAGAGAGAGAGAGAGAGAGAGAGAGAGAGAGAGAGAGAGGGAGAGTGTGAGTGAGTGCTGGATAATGTTTCAGTGTCCTGAATTCCCAGTGTAACGTGTAGACCCCTAACAAACTGAGCTTCCATTATTACACCTGAATGACTCGCACATGCACACGCACACGCACACACACACACACACACACACACGTCTGCTGCACCCATGTGTGTGTGTGTGTGTGTGTGTGTGTGTGTGTGTGTGTGTGTGTGTGTGTGTGTGTGTGTGTGTGTGTGTGTGTGTGTGTGTGTGTGTGTGTGCATGCGTGTGCGTGTGTGTGTGCGCATGCATGTGCTGTGCATGCATTTGCACGTGTATGTGTCTGTGTGCACGAGAGAGAAAGAATGTGTGCATGTGCGATTGTGCGTACATGTGTGTAAAAGCAGTGAAAAACAGGCCTGAGGAATTCAGGTCTTAAACAATCTGCTAGTTACTATTAATCACCCAGCGTTGGCTCAGCAAGCTCAGGAATGCAGCCCTTAAACACACACACACACACACACACACACACACACACACACATACACACACACACACATGCGCGCGCGCGCGCAGGAAAACACAACACGGAACAACAACAAAAGACACACAGTGATCCAAGAGGCAGACAGAAACAGAACATCATAAGGGCCAGTGACTTGCTCCCATACACTGCAAAGTGTAATGACACTGTCAGAGTGACATGAGCACTGAGCTGGTGAGTGGGGCACTGGGTGAGGGGTTACAGGGGGGCATGCTGGGGGTCTCGTTAGGCGCGTTAGGGTGTCTGTGAGGACAACGTGATGACTGGGTCTCTAATAGTGCAGTGGTTTTTGAAAATGGGGACTGCCAGGGGGGTGCAAGTTGGAGCGGAGAGGAACATGAAAAAGAATGAAAGGGGGGGAAGCACTGCACACTAAATGGAACGGAGCCATAATTAGTTTAATCGGTAACTGTAGTTAGGACAGGTGCCTGGAAGTAAGAAGAGTTATTCTGTGTGCATAGAGCCCAGAAAAGGTTAGACATAGTTTGACTTTGTGTCTCAGATGAACAGAATTGGCCTTGTAATAAGCTTGTTCCAAACTGAGACAGCCCAACATATGAATGTTCGTATTCTTATACGACATGATGGAAAGGTAGCACGACAAACAATGACTTATAACACTAGACATTGTTCCTATTTTAGAGATATTGAATTTACCTCCAAACTTGATACATAGCACTGAGGAAATTGATTTTTCAATTACATAAAAAATACATAATTAATAATAATAATAATTATTAATAATAATAATAAACAAGACAGTGACCAGCTCAATTGGAGTCATTTGTTATTGTGAAGATTTTGACCAATGACCTTTGCTAGGTTTAGTAATAGTATTAGTATTTTGATGTTACCTAATTTCCCTCCCTAGTGCTGCCCTTATGGACGGCCACAGTGCTATAGGAACATGGATGCGTTTAGTTCACAGGAAAGGTAATTATTTTTTCTCTGCAACAGAAAACAAATCCATTGTCCATTTGTTATAATTGTTACTCTTAATGCAAAAGTGCAGTAGTGTAATGAGCAATATAACTACTTTTTTCAGGGAGTAATAAAAGCAACTTCCTCAACACTGCTGATTGATCGGCTGTTGTATAACCCCTAGGGACGATATAACATAAGTTTATCACACTAGTGTTCCTTTTATAGCTCTCCTTACCCATGGGAAATAAAGGCTTGGTACTGTATGTGATCAACAGCACTGAGACATCAACATACTGTAAATGGAAAATGTTGCATTTATAGCCCAAAGCGCTGCACCACGCTAGTTTTGCTGATGTAATTAGTGATCATACAATAGTAGTTGTTGTACATGACCAGTGGAAGAATAAAACGCTGGCTTGTTAGCAGGCTAACTGAAGACAGTTAGGGGGGGGGGGGGGGGGGGGGGGGTTCCGTCCCATCAACTCCCCCTTTCGTTCCATAATCAAGACAGAGAGAAAGGGATCAAGAGTGAACACTGGCCCTTTTGTATGACTTAAAAGACAGACCCCCCCCCTTCTGCGTACACACACACACACACACACGCACACACACACGCACGCACGCACGCACGCACGCACGCGCACGCACACACACGCACACGCACACTTATCCTCTCCCTCTCAGTGTAATGTGCACCTGCTTGGCCTACCAGGCGACAACAGACACACACACACACACACACGCTATCAAACTGAAGGCAGTTAGGTATTGGGAATATTACCGTATATGTAATGTATACCATTGCCTATGCCTAAACCATTCTGCCTCTTTCTGAATATCTCTCTCTCACAGTCGCACACGCACACGCACACACACACACACACACACACACACACACACACACACACACACACACACACACACACACACACACACACACACACACACACACACACACACACACAAGATAGCCCTCATTTATGCACATAATTGTAGTGTGGCTTTGTGAAGTCGGAGAAAGAGAGTTGGGGGGTTTGGAGAGAAGCAACGAAAGTAGTTCTTCTATCCCAAGGGTGGTTTTTAAGAAGCATTTGAATCCTCAATTCACTCTAAGCCCTTGATAAATAGCCCCTTCATAGCCAAATCTTTACAGAGAGACAGACATATCTCTGTCCTCTGGGCTTCCATTAAATTAGACTGTTTAGAGTTAGACCATGGGTTCTCAACGTTTTTGGCCGGGGACCCCCGGAAATGCTTTGGCAATGTCTCGGGACCCCCGCCCCGCCCCCTCCCGACCCCAATATAAATTGATTGCTACAATAACCTTAATAATAGAGACAATACACCATAAATAAATACTGAAACCAGATATAATCATTAGGGAAGGTGTATGCATGTACTATGTGTACTATATGTAAACTCTTCATTTCCATTTCCAGCCATTCAGTTGCAAAGACTAGTTATGGTCCAATGTGGAACACCATTGATTGATTCTTGATTGACTATTAAAATAAATGTGTTCTGGAAATGTACGCTGCCCGGCTGCCGTGTTAAGTGGTCAGATGGGTGGGCCCTGATCCAGAAAAGGTTGAGAACCACAGGTTTAGACATAGTTTGACTTTGTAACATATGAATGTTGGGCTGATGGAAAGGTAGCACGACAAACAATGACTTAAAACACTAGACATTGTTCCTATTTTAGAGATATTGAATTTACCTCCAAACTTGATACATAGCATTGAGGAAATTGATTTTTCAATTACATAAAAAATACATAATTATTATTATTAATAATAATAATAATAATAATAATAATAATAATAATAATAATAATAATAATAATAATAATAATAATAATAATAATAATAATAATAAAGTAAAGGTGGTAATGTTTTGATTATTGCTGATAAAATTCATGGATACTTCATTTTGAAATATACAATTTAAAAAGTAGCACTCATTGGCTGAATAACACGGCATATGCATCATTCTCATTTTAGAACCAATATTTCATGGCACTTCCTGCCTGCAGTCTTATCTGTTCTGAGAACTGAGTTCTATTGAGACAGTACTGGGAGTAACCTTTTGATTAGGTCATAATTTCAAGTACTGCTCCATATTTTAGAAGAACGGTTTGATTTGTGCAGGTGCTCGTAATGTTAAAAAACGTTTTCTGTGATGGGACATTCATCCATTTCTTCCACAACACTAAGCCTTTCCAATCCATTATCTTGTTCTGGCCAACAAGGCTGGAAAATATTAATTAATTTACAGTGAAAGACAGTGAAACCAGCTCAATTGTAGTCAGTTGTGGTTGGATTGTTTGTTAATTCTACAAGCCACAGTACCGCAGTACTTGTGTGAAATCTATGAACAATCAGTTGTACAACCCATCTCAGGTGATAGAAAATAGAGAGAACTGGTAATGTATTCATTTATTTATCCATTTTGCTTAATAAATGGGTGCATTTTCACATGCACCCAGGTGGTACTGCCAACATTTAGCTTCCTGAGCTTCCTGTGTCCTGATCTTTCACGAAAAAGACTCCCTATTTTGTGACCCAAAAACAGTCTCTGCTTAAGTTCTGCGTTTCTAACATTTCCCCGTCTATTTTCTAAAGTCAGGCCCCACATTCTACATCACAATGGTGTGATGAAGGTGTTTTAACTTTGTGGTTATTCCTCTGTAACTGGGCCACCAGCATCCTCTGTATAATTGATTGTGTGAATGTCATAAATAAGTAAGGATAAAGTCATAGAGAAGAGACTCCCTAAATACTTTTTTGGAAATATGCCTACACTGCAGCCAGCAGCGGAAATAAGTAAAACACTAAAGTTAACCCACAGGGCGTAAAACAGGAGTGTGTGTGTGTGTGTGTGTGTGTGTGTGTGTGTGTGTGTGTGTGTGTGTGTGTGTGTGTGTGTGTGAGATAAAGAGAGAAAAGAGATACACAGAAGGAATGGAATCAAGGCCACAGTCTGTATTATAAAATGTTACTTCACAAATACACACGTGACATGCACAGTTGCACACACGCACGCACGCACGCGCGCGCGCGCACGCACACGCACACACACACACACACACACACACACACACACACACAACAGCAGCAGCTAAGCTTTATAAACAATGTTGTCTGTCTGTACAGATTAGCCTATTCCAACACAGACATATAACCAATACATCATATAATAATGTGTATGCCTAATAATAACATATTTTTGTATTTCTTATCCACTGACATTAACCCCCTCACGTATTAGAAGGGCACGATGAGTCACCAGAACTAAGATCAGGTTTTTTCGATGAATCTAAATCTATCATGGTTAAAATGCAGTTTGAAGTTACAGGAAGGGGGCATGTCTGATCAAACGAATATCAAATATGTAAATACTGAATCGAGCAACTTAATAACTGGGGCGCTCACAAATGCCTGAGTAGACGATAAAAGACCAATTATTAAGTGAAATATCCCTTTAATAATGTATTTTCTCGTGCTCTATTATAAATATGTACATTTGTGTGCATGTAGTAACCCAACATACCAGCAACATTCACATATATTTTGTAACCATTCTTGATGTATTAGGCCATACATGGGCAACTGGCAGCCCAGGGGCCACGTGCGGCCCTCACCTTCACTTAATGCGGCCCGCATGCAGGTTAAAATCAGAAATATTATCGATTTCAGCTTAGATATTATTGATTTTAGTATTTATGTTCATAAAGTTAACATTAAGTATGACTAAATGCATTTGAAATGTAATAAAAATGTTACTTTTCAGGATTCCAATTCAAAAATAGGAAATAAAAGCTGATCTAAAAAACTATAGGGCCCTCTGGAGAGTGTGGAACTATAGTGGCCCTCTAGTGTGGAACTATAGTGGCCCTCTGGAGAGTGTGGAACTATAGTGGCCCTCTGGAGAGTGTGGAACTATAGTGGCCCTCTAGTGTGGAACTATAGTGGCCCTCTAGTGTGGAACTATAGTGGCCCTCTGGAGAGTGTGGAACTATAGTGGCCCTCTAGTGTGGAACTATAGTGGCCCTCTAGTGTGGAACTATAGTGGCCCTCTGGAGAGTGTGGAACTATAGTGGCCCTCTGGAGAGTGTGGAACTATAGTGGCCCTCTAGTGTGGAACTATAGTGGCCCTCTAGTGTGGAACTATAGTGGCCCTCTAGTGTGGAACTATAGTGGCCCTCTCCATATTCAAAGTTGCTCACCCCTGTATTATACTCCCCAGGCCAGTACCCTAGGAGTTCCGTAGTCCAGACTCACAGACAGAGCGCTCAAGAAAGCATCTTGTTTTTACAGTGTGGGGTTGTCAGGCAGGTAAATGGAGCTTAATCCACCTTCTCACTGCATGGATTCCTTTCAATGTGCACAGTAAGATGTTTCAGTGTTACTTTATCTCTAGACCAAAACGACCCATAAGGGTCCATTTGGTTTCCTTTGTGCAAATTAATTATCACAAAAGGCATTTAGGCAAACACAACAGTCGGCCTAATAGAAATCTATAACGTGAACTATATTTCTGGAGGCTGTAGGAAGGGTGAGCCCACCTGTGCCAATTTTAGCAGCCTGTTTTTCAGTCTCATAACAGTTTCATATATATATATACAATTTGATACATTTATATGATAAGTCTTTCTAGACTCTAGAAAGACTTATCGTATGCCCCTCAATAATATCTCTAGAATCTAGAGATATTATTGAGGGGCACTAAAAAAATAACAGGTGGTAGCTGCCAACATGGTGATGAGTGATGACTATACCTGCTCAATCTGTAGTTCATAAGCTATGAGCATACCCCCCCCCCCCCCCCCTCTCTCTCTCTCTCTCTCTCTCTCTCAGAACTCTGACCTTGAAGAGACACAAATTGTATCAGCTTTGTCGGGATGCGCCGTGTAGCCCCATTTGACCGTCCGAGATGAGATACAGCGGAAGGAGAGGTTCCGATTGGTCTGTCTGGATGTGTGTCGACTCGTATCATATGGACAAGGAGGATGTATATGCTACCTAAACTTATCGTAGGCTACAAGCGCCCTGGAAATGATGAATTCCACTGAATTTCCATATGAAAGTGAAAAGAGATGGGACAGAAAATGAGTGAAATGTCTGCAAACAAACCGAAATGCAATTATAATATGATTGCATTAGCCTCAATAGTCTGTGCCTAACATCAGCTAGATGTAACATAACGCAATTCATAATTGAGTGAATAATGAGAACATAAAGATATGAATCACCATGCATATTGTTTTTAAAGCTAAACATTCAATGATCGTGCACATGCAGGCAGTAAAGCACTTGCGCGGTTTGTTGTGGATGGATGGTCAAAAGGCTGTTGGATCATGCTGACGGTGATGTAAGTAGCCTAAGCTTAATTTTCTTCAGTATGGGACCGTCGTGACTCGTGCCTCATTCGGCCACATACAGCAGCCTCGCCTCCCGCGGGGCAACTTTCCCGACATCCAGGAATGGATGGCATGTTAACCCCGGCAACGCGTCTCTATATATACGACCAAATTGAATGACATAATAACATGCCTTAAAGCTGCTTCAATGCAGGTGAATTATACTGACAGAACGCTTACCTGTGCTCCGTAGAAGGACGCTGGGTTGAAGGGAGTCAGTCACGTCCAATTTAAGATCGCTTTAAAGCGACAATCTTGTGCACAAATATCCATGCACGGCTCCAAGTTGTCTCACAGGGCAGGCATTGTCCCTGCTGTGCTCAGCATGGGTGAGGGCGCCATCCTGTGGTGGATGAGAGGGAGCAACAGGTGGATGGATGGATCATGGATGGATGGATGGGTGGGTGCCTGTGGATGGATGGATGGGTGGGTGCCTGTGGATGGATGGATGGATGGGTGGGTGGGTGGGTGCCTGTGGATGGATGGATGGGGATGGATGGATGGGTGGGTGGGTGCCTGTGGATGGATGGATGGATGGATGCGTGGGTGCCTGTGGATGGATGGATGGATGGATGGATGGGTGGGTGCCTGTGGATGGATGGATGGGTGGGTGGGTGCCTGTGGATGGATGGATGGGTGGGTGCCTGGATGGATGGGTGGATGGATGCCTGTGGATGGATGGATGGGTGGGTGCCTGTGGATGGATGGATGGATGGGTGGGTGCCTGTGGATGGATGGATGGATGGGTGGGTGGGTGCCTGTGGATGGATGGATGGATGGATGGGTGGGTGCCTGTGGATGGATGGATGGATGGGTGGGTGCCTGTGGATGGATGGATGGATGGGTGGGTGCCTGTGGATGGATGGTTGGATGGGTGGGTGCCTGTGGATGGTTACCTAAATAAAGTTTCCTGGGAGCTGATACAGTGTGCGGACAACCCTTCTTTGTCATAGCACCTGTAGAATTTCTTGAGATGTGCGTCCTTCCATGTGAATAATTTAGCAAAAAATTGTCTTAAGTATTATTCTGGTCATTTCTTTCTGAAATGCGGTGGCTGTGGGTAAAATGAACCAAATGTCCGGGATAAATTGAGCCAATTTTCCTAATATGAATCACTATTCATATTTTCTATTATGTCTTTGCTACTCAAATTATACTGAATGACCTTCAATTTGGATGTGTATACTCACTTAAGAGAAGTTTGCATGATTGTATTAACAATTGCAAATATTATAAAGGTTCTGACTTAATTTAATTGTCTTTATATTGTTTAATAATAAATAATTAGTTACTATACAAAAAGCGTCTTGAAGCTGTCATTACAAACAAATAAGGCTTCTCCACTAAGTATTAAATAAATTTCAGTTAGCGTGTTCAATACTTTTTTCCTGTGTTATCGCACTTAATTCCACATAATTATTATTATTATGGACTTGAATGTTGATTTGTGAATGTGATTTATTTTCATGTGTTCATTACTTGAGTTAATGAAATGTCCTATGAATTGCATCTTTGGAAATAAACATACTGAGAAAAACGTTGACACGTTCAATACTTATTTCCCCCATTTATATTATATCCTATTGTGTGACCACAATCCATAAACGTGACAGAATAGGCCTAATAGGCTTGTCAAATGTAGGCCTATCTGACAAGATTTGTCAACATTTGCTAAAACTCACTGTAGCAGCTACAGTGAGTTTTAGCAAATGTTGACACTTTGTAGAAATTATTTACATAGCCCATAGACTGGCCAATAACCGCATGGCTGCATTCTAAAGTGTGGTTTAGACTAAACCACAGGGTTATCAACTTATCCGTTTATTGCAAACCCACAGTAGTGTAGAGCTATAATGCAGGTTGCTGTTTCAACCATAGAAGACAGAAACTTAAGAAATAATGATACAAATGCTACAGCACGGTAGTCTACAAATAAAACAACAAATGACTTGGCTGAAATCAGCCAAGCGTCGTTAATTACCTTTTTGTTTCCCAAAGACTGCTAAATTGATCTGAACTGTCCTCATGACATGTAGAGTTTTGTAGACTATTTTGGCCCCTTTTTATTGTCCATACTTCCAATGAACAGCAGAGAGTGCTCAAGCCCCAGAAATCCAGAACAAACGGAAGTAAAAGGTTGTTTCCATTCCGGGAGGGGCTGGCTGGCTGAACTTGATGAGATAACTAACTGAATCCAGTAATATGACACAGCACTGACAGCAGACACACAGCTGATGAACAAAACATAACATTAGGAACTGTCATCCGCCATAGCGTCATCTGAAGTCAACAGTGCCGGGTGTTAAAGGGAGCATGATGGAGCGAAGCTGCACTAACAACAACACGCGAAGGCACAAACATCAAAGTAGTAGCAGGTGAGAGATTGTTGAAGCATTGTCCTGGCTGGTTCAAGTTCCAGCGTGCTTTGTGTGTTTTGATAATGTGCACTGCTGTGTACAGTATAGTATTTTACTTTTACAATCCAGCCCAGGCCTGCGTATGCATTGAAACAAGTATAAACGTGTAGGCTATTTAGAACTGGTATTTTTATGCTTCCTTGTTTTATGCGAAGGCGTTGATGAAGTAAATTAATTTGAGATGTTTTACAATTATTATCATTTTGTGTAGCTCAAGCAAACGCAATACTTAGAATTTGCATTCGTACTTATTATTCTAGTTTCCCCTGTCTTCTTTCCCCTATCTCGCAGACTCCTCACACCTGTGCGTCAGGTCACCACTCATCCCTGGAGGAAAGGGTGGTGTTGAGGTGGTGTTGGTGGTGGTGTGTTCTCATTGGGATCAGGACAAGCACAGAACCGATCATTATATCTTACGTATTTCCGTCGGACGGAGGAGCGCGGCAGCAGACAGACCGACGTCAAGTTCTAATCCATCTCTCACATAGCGTATAAAAGGGTCTTCTCAAGTCGAGGGGGGTGACGGAGAATCGAACGCGGTCGCCCCCATGGCCTCCGCCCGCTTCCCAGGGAAATATGTAGACGTGGCTGCTGCCGCTAACTCGTCCCATCCACCAGTGGGTCGTCCGCTGTGTGTGAACGGGACGCCGTGGATCCTCTATCTGCTGGAGGAGTGTGTGGAGAATAAGTGGGAGTACTGGAGCGTGGTGATCGGCCTCATATCCGTGTTCTGTTTTCTGCTCTCCACTTTGCCGTGAGTATGATGATGGGCAACAGCAGATAACTGGAACATGTTATTTTGTTGTTGGTCAGTGAAGACTGGAACTATTAAGTATGCCTTTAGATACAGATAAGTATACATCTGTATTAGTAGGCCTATATGAAAATGGTTGGACCCTTTTTTTCATTTTTTTTATATAATTTTTATCCCACTTTTCACCCAGTGTCAATTATCTAATGTAATCCTGGGTGCTACACTTTCTCTGCCAACCTGGGGGGGGCAGCAGACTGACCTCATGCTTCCTTCTATGCATGAGGAGTCCAAGCTGCTTCTTTTCACGTGACAGGGGAGAGTTTCCCCGTCTGGACGTAGCGCGTGAAAGGAACACGTTATTCCGACCAGTTCCTTTCCCCTCCATCAGGTGCCTCGGCTGGCCAGGGGGAGGTAGTTTAGAGACCAGGATTACTGCATGTTTTTGTGATGGTCTTCTGACCCCTAGGGGTCAGAGGACCCTGGTGTAAACAAGTCTTAGTGCTTTTTCTTTCTTTTTTTTTTATCCTCATAGCAGTTTTTGCCTTTCATTGAAATGTACCCATTCTACATACTGTGAATTAATGTATCAATCAATCAATCCATGTGAACAAGAATACGATTGCCTGTCTCTCTCTCTCTCTCTCTCTCTCTCTCTCTCTCTCTCTGGGCTTAAGTGATTTAAGCCATGTTAAACCTCTCTCTCTCTCTCTCTCTCTCTCTCTCTCAGTCAGGTCCGTGAAGCTTATCGTAATGGTAAAGTGGAACAGGCCATGTCTTTTGGGTTCCTCTTGTTCCTGTTCAGTGGAGACCTGAGCAGCTTTGCAGGCTGTTACCTCACTAGCCAGCTTCCTATTCAGGTAAACACATGATTTAAGTTCTCAATTAGTTACCAAGGTTCAATGTTGTGCTTTATCATCGTGTGTATAGGTACTGCCAGCACTCCTGAATCCTGCACGAGTCTCCTGCATTTCCCCAAATTCACCAGAACACAGGAACTTACATCTAAAAGGTTTCTGGAGGAGGACCCCCAGAGCATGCAATTATACAGATATGTTCACTTAAATAATGAATGGTTATTATTAAAGATGCATGGGTCTTACATTGCTTCAGTCATCAAATCAATTTCTGTAGGCCTACTTTTTGCATTTTAATAGCTGAAACTGTACCCATCATTTTTCAATGCTAGTAAGGTGGCGGTGGCTCAGGGGTAGAGTGGCCGGATGGTAACCGCAAGGTTGCCTGTTCTAACCCGGGCTCCCCCAGAGTTAGTGTCAAAGTGTCCTTGAGCAAGACTCTGAACCCCTAATTGCTCCTCATGTGCTGGTTGGTGCCTTGCATGGTTTCCGCTGCCATTGGTGTGTGAATGTGTGTCAACGGGTGAATGTAATGCACAATCTATGTAAAGCGCCTTGGATAAAGGCGCTATATAAATGCACCATTTACCATTTTAGTAAAGCAAGCCTGATAAAAGTATGCCTGATAAAAGTATCAAACTCCCCAAATTCACCAGAACACAGCAATTAGACTTATTAGAGTGTTAAAAGGTTTCTGGGGGAGACCCAAATCTCATGGATTCTCACAGTCCAATGTTAGCCCTGACCTGTAATTTGGATTCCATAAAAGCTAGTTCAAGCCAGCTTGTCTTATATGGCAGGGGTTCCCAAAGTTGGGGACACTGACGGTGAGGTCGCAAAATTATTTGAGGTCATCAATAAGATTTTTACAAAAACATAAACTGAGTTAAATACAATGAGTATTACAATTACATTTTAACCATAATTGTTAACAAATACATAAATAAATGCCCACTAAACGTGTATGTTCATGTGCATAAAATTACCCCTGGTTAGGTTACCCCAGCATTATTTTGGGGTCGGGGGCTGAAAAGTTTGGGAACAGAAAGATTAAGAGTATTTGAATTGGTAAACAAGCAATAGAATTCAATGTTCAGAAGCATCTTCCATAAAACCCTAATGGTCTTGGATATTTCTTAAAGGCACAGTCGCAATTTTACAGCAGGTACAATTTTACCAAAACATCATAATCTTACATATTGTGATAATTGTTCAGGAAGAGTCTATAGAGTCTATAGGGCTTAAGTGAACCATGTTAAATCTCTCTCTCTCCCCCTCTCTCAGATATTTACTGTAGTGTTCTACATCTTCACGGACATGATCCTCATTTCCCAGTTCCTCTACTATAAGATCAAAAACAGCAGAACTAGAAGTAAGTAATATATATATATATATATATATATATATATACACACACACACACCACCCACACATCTAATGTACATGGAGCATTAAACTACTTATTAAGGGGTACAGCTGTAAGGTGTGGTACAGCAAGAAGTACAGATGTGTGTGTCCATAAATATAAAGGGAGGCCCCGCACACTAAAAACTTCAGGCATGCCTGAAGAAGGTCTAAAGTATATGAGTATATGAAAATGCATGGCAGTAGTATTTATTGTTTGTTTATTGTTTTTGTCTGTGTCCGTGTCCTCCAGAAAGCCCAGTGTTGAAGTGGCTGTGTTTGCTGTGGTGTGGTTCCGGCACATTGGTTCTCCTAGTTCTGCTTAGGCTCATCTCGCATAACGAAGCCAGCTTATACACACAGGTAAGCAGAGCACTAAGTTGATCTATCACGTGTGTGTGGGTGAGTCTGACCATGTATGTCTAAAAACATTGTACTTTTATAACTGCATTAAATTAAACGAATACCACATAGTTTTGAATCTTACTAGATCCTTGTTCGGTATCCTTAGACCCCGAACAATGCTTGATTTCTTTTTTGGGTCCAATATTGGAGAGTACTAGACCAGAGTTTATCAATGTTTTGACCGACATATTATGATGTAAAAAAGATAATTGAAATCAATTTGATTTTTTTATTTGATTTGCGAATATTTGACAATTTGAAAAGTAACTTATTAGCAAACAAATACTGGTAATTATTTGAGCCAAACCGATATAACATATATTTGATCTACTTCCTACTACCCTGTCTCTTTGTCTTCACCCAGATGCCTAATACCTCTAAAACAGTGGAGATCTCTGGCTATGTCTGTGGATACCTGGCTTCCATATTTTACCTCTCGTCACGTTTCCCCCAGCTCTATAAAAATGTAAGTCTGTGTGTGTGTGTGTGTGTGTGTGTGTGTGTGTGTGTGTGTGTGTGTGTGTGTGTGTGTGTGTGTGTGTGTGTGTGTGTGTGTGTGTGTGTGTGTGTGTGTGTGTGTGTGTGTGTGTGTGTGTGTGTGTGTGTGTGTGTGTGTGTGTGTGTGTGTGTGTGTGTGTGTGTGTGTGTGTGTGTGTGTGTGTGTGTGTGTGTGTGTGTGTGTGTCAGAGAAAATATATGAATGTTTATGCCAATGTGAGTGTGTCTATCTAAATGAGAAGCAGATATCCAAGACAATAGTGTTGTTGTGCTGAAGGACTATCTTGGCCTGAGGCGTGCTGTTGCTGCTAATCACTAGAGGAAATCGTCTCACTGGGGGATTTATACCAGAGAAAGTTCTGGGCAGACAGTTACACACACAAACGTTCCCCGAGTCAACATTTGCTCTTGGAAAATTCATGCATAACATGGAAATTTCTCTCAACAGAATGAATCCCCAACCTTCTAACATACATAATGAAATGTTTGAACCATCTAATTTGTCCACAATCTTTACATAACACCTTTATAATGTGTCTATCAGCAAATAAAACAGACAATTAAACAGCAGTCTACCACAGATGCACATTGTGTTGCCAAACAACGTTTCCACATCGTACACTGCTGGTTTTAGGTTGCGTAGGATAGAATATCAGACCCATTATTGCATCAGAGCTGATGATTTGGCTGTGGCCTTTTAACCCTGCCAGTTCCAGTACCATAGAGTTCACTTGTTGACCAACTGTTTAACTTTATGGCAGTTGGGTGACTAAGTCACCACACTACATCCTGCCTTCCATTTTCCCTGAGATGTGCCTTTTTTGTAAGATTTCAAATAGAATTATATATAACTACTGACAAGTAGTCTCTTGAGATAGACGTGTTCACACACTTTTCAAATGCTTCTGTACAGTCTGTACATTGGAAGTACTGAACATACAAAGAAAATCAAGCCTCCCAACACTTGCATTTCGCCTTTGCAGTCACATAAATAAATTCTCCTCTAGATCAGATTGGTTGAATGACATTTGCGGTTTCGTAAAAGTTGCCAACAACTTCCTGTTCTTGACTTTTACAAGACTGTAGCTGTACTGTAGTTGTCTGGCTTGAGAGACTACTTGGTCAGTGGAACGGAACAACACAGTACACCTGTTATGACTACCCTGTCCATTGCAGTTCCAGCGCCAGTCCACAGAGGGCACAGCATACTTGTTGTTTGCCCTGGCTATGATGGGTAACGGGACGTATGGGCTGAGTGTCATAGTGGTCCTGCCCGGCCTGACGGGCTCCAAAACCAGCTACATCATCAAACACCTGGCGTGGCTCATCAGTAGCCTTGGAGTACTGGTCCTCGACTTCTTTGTATCCTTTTACACAGAAGTCCAGGCAAGTGTTACGCCTGATTTATACTTGGATGTCTGCAGTGTTGTTAGAGTTGTAAAAAGTTGTTAGATTGTAAATTGGCTATTTTCAGCACACGACACCAGCACGGAACTTGGTATAAATCACCCTCTATATTAACTTGTGGGCATAGTCCATCATGCGCTCTGACAGCCTGGAAGCTACATTAAAACAAGAATGAACTAGAAAGATGGCACTCGGTAAAATGCATGAGCATTGTGCACTAACGCTATATATGTACAGTAATTGACAAGATTTGTAACTTACACATGTTGGGGAGTTTACGTCTACGAGCACTTTATTTGCTCATTGGCTGGAAATGACAAATGGCACACAACGTTTCATGGTGAGAAGTGGAGAATCTGTTTGGAAGTTATATGTCCCTTTGTAAAATTGCACCACCAAAAGCCCCGTTGGTCAATCTATGTGAAAAGTCAATCAGTTAGATCTAGCAGAACTCAATGGATTTCATGCAAATCCATTGAGATATCCTGCTTACAGAAAATAATAAATAAATAAACCTAATGACGTGAAAACATAACCCCATCTATCTCCATTGGCGGCAATAATGAGATAGGATATTGATTGTAAATTATAATGGATAAAGTGGTTGGAATATTTCATACTTCATATAAATGAAAGCAATAGAATACACCCGCTCACTGTGTATTTGCTCGGTACATGAGGACCTTCCTCAGGCATGTGCCTCAGGAAGCTCATGCCTGAGGAAGGACCGGAGGGACCGAAACGTTGCTTCATTAAATAAGAAAATACTCATGTACCGAGCAAATACACAGTGGGCGGGTGTATTCTATTGCTTTCATTGATGACCACTGGCCTACGCACCTGTGCATACGCCTGATTTCTAGGTGTGCGAAAGTTCTCTCCTATACTTCATATAAATGGCATTAGTTGTTTTGACAGACTGGCAAATGAGCTTATTTTCTCGTCATCTTTGAAGTAGTTGAATTAAGTATGTATACTGTATCGCTGTCAGAACCCTTTTCTTTTTAAGGAAATGGAAAATGGAACCGGTGTTCCATTTAATTTAGTCACCAGCTCTTGTTAATACCTTTCATTGGCTAAATATTTATAGAACCCACAGACAGAATTAACCACTTTCCTTTTCAAAATTGTGCAATAATAGCAGATCTACAAGCTCATGGGACATACAGTATTGTTGTGCGCTTTTACTTTTGTTCTTTTTTTCTTTCTTTTCTTTTTTTTATAAAATAACAAAACATAAAAAGTTGAAATATGACGATACAAGGTTCCTGCCCGACATTCAAGCATTTAATGCAACACCATTCAAGAAAAATATACAACACAGTATAATGCAGCTTGAGGCAAAAAAAAGATGCTTGGATTTATTATCACAGAGAACCACAAATGACTACACAGCCAATAATAATAGCAGAGTTCGCAAGTTAACGGTTCATCTCTCCGCAACATAAGAGACAATGTTCTTGGTTGTGTTTCGCTGACGCTCCAATGTTACTTGTCTGAGGGGGAACTATGTCCGCTAGTGAACTATCTGTGAACTCTGTGAACTTTATATTTTTGTCTTTGTGAGACTTGCATATTCGCTAAGGCACAAGATAAAAATGTAAATGCATTCCAGTCACTGTGTGCCAGTTTTTGGCTAGAAGCATCCTTAAGGTTTTTACACACCGGGAACATAAAGAATACATTTACCAAAGATGCTAAACCGATACTTATAGTACAAACTATATTGATACGAGTTGATCATTTTGATTCAAACATTGGCCTAGTTTTGAAAACAAAAAATGTGGTATCTTTTTCACTGTGTAACATTTCCATTATGTGTATGTATTCATGACACAAACAACACAGTATATGAAAAGATGGTAAATACTGGAGTAGAGCATGTCTTATTTAATAGTGTTCTTTATGAGCCTTAACCATGTCAGGTGACTGCCCAGTTCATCATGTATAGGAGGAACCGCAGCCTACTGATCAAAGTCCCAGAAGTGGAACCTCTTCTCTGTGAAGAAGAAGAACTAGAACTCGGTGTTCTAGCATCTACAGTATAGCTGACATGGATGCTCTTCTATAGAACACTATGGTCATTCCTCCACAGTAAGAAGTCAATAACACAAACAATCTCCTTGTCCTCTGTTAGTTATTTGGTAAGAACCTTCTTGAATGAACGCTGATGAGGATCTTGAACACTCCGTAGAATTTAATTTTTTTTTTCTTTATTACATTTGTTCTAAATCAGTTCTGCCAGACTGATGATGCTCAAGTTTTTATCCATCAGCTATAAAATACCTTTAACTTATTGAATCAAAGTCTCATCATTGAAAATGTTAATGATTTACATTTGACTGAAACTTATCTTCCTTCAGTTTCCACTTGGAGAATGGTGACTATTTTGCGTGGTTTTTTGACTATTTTGGTACTGCAATAAGGAACTACTGTAGAAGCGTGCTAGCTGCCAAATTTTACTGAGGTTTATAGAACCCCAAAGCCTTACCTGTACATTATTACCTGGACTACAGTGCCCGGACATGATTTCAGCACAAAAGGAAGTGTCCATGCTATTAATAAGTAAAGTTAGTGCCAAGCAAGCCGATGATGATGATAAAAAGAAATTGAGAAAACCGGTGCTTTTATATTGAATTTATTACGTTTAAGGTTCAAGGTTTCTTTATTATCTTGTGGACGTGTACATAAGAGTAAAATACTCTTGAGCCTATAATTAAATGCTCAAAATAGATTCACCAGGCTGGACGAGCAGAACGCAACAAGCTGTGCACACAGGTTTAAATTACCATTGTGATTGTGAAGAGTTTAGTAAAAAATCTCTCCCCTGAGGGATTTTCAGAATCATTTGTATTATATGCATTTGGATATAATTGCTTTTCAAGCGGTGTTCCCATTGTTACAGAGGATAATTCTGAGAGAGAAATGGTGTGTAATTCTAGTGTGCACCATTGTTGTTGCTAATTGCAATACACAGACTTTTGTGTTCACTTTTAAGTTTTTTCCTACTTGCAGGTATCTCTTCACCATGTTTTTGTTGTCTTTTGGGACAGAGCCATTAAACAAAGACCAGCATAAAACTGGGATCGTCATACTAGGGCAACCAGGAATATACAGTATGTATAAAGTCTGTTTAACTAGGCCTACCGCTTGTCTTCATGCTCCAGTGTCCTCTATGCAATGTTAAATGTGGCCGTGTGGGCCTTTCGTCTGTGCCTTTTTATGGCTTTCTTTAATTACACATGCTGGAACCTCTTCTCTTTCTAGACTTTTTCTACGAACTCCACTCCTTAGTGACTAGTAGTAATAACTGTCCTATTAGACCTTTAACACCCACCCGTATTGTGACAAATTCCTTTCAGGTTGATGTGTGCGTGAATGGAACAGAGATCTGAGTAGCCAATGGCTTGCTAGAGTAGTTGTATGGTTTGTCTGTGAACAAGCGGGCAATATGTTTCAAGCATTTACAATAAAACGGTTTTGTCATGAAGTGCATTACAGCCAAGACTAGTGGTCAGTTTTTCTTACACGCTCAAGGGGTTCATTCCAAATATATACTGACTTTGTATTATGCTACAGTGTGTTTCATTTTTCATCCAAGTGTAGTTCTCATGTTTTCTTCACAAGGTGATTTGGGAAGGAAACAAAGGTAATGGAGCATGCACCTCCATTCTAGCCCAGGTGCTGGACAAATGGCAGTACAAGAGGAAGAAATGGAGTCCGCAACACTGGTAGAAAGAACTCAGCTCTACTGGTTTATTGATTCAACGTTCAGGAATGTTTCCTGAAGAAGATCCCAGTGATCGAAACGTTGAATCAATAAACCAGTGGAGCTGAGTTTTTTTCTACCAGTGTTGCGGACTCTTATTTCTTCCGATTTTTGGATCATTTGCTTGGTGTGACATAATGAATTAGCCATTCGCTAAGTCCCTCCCCAATGCGTCCTTGTCCAATAGGCACGTTAGCAGCGAGGAGACAGGACAAGCTGTCCTTCTCCCCCATAGAGATGCATGTTAAATGACAGGATTTCTCCATATAAATAATGGATCATTTCGGTAGCAAAACCTTCAAAATGTCTTCTAAATCTATTCAACCAGGCCTGCAGTAGGCTATGCACTGGACAAATGTGCATGACATTATTTAAATAAACTAGAAATACGAGGAAATGACAGAGGGAGAATCAACTTTTAACAACCACCCAACCAGAGTTTTCATGTTGCACATGAAGACTACGGTCATTAGTATTATTGCCATCACCTGGGTGAGTCAGTCATTTAACTTTCTCGACGTTAAGCTGTGTATGTGTTCACTGTTCAACAACACAGCCATGCAAAATAACACTGACAGCTATGAGGTGGCGAAAGCAATTACAGTATCACAGCTATATGTATATTGTATATCACAAAGGGGTCTCAAGCCAGCTATTAGTAAACGTGACCACTAATATCTTTTAATTGCATCACAAAAATTATAGCAAATTTAACAATTTATTCATTGAGAGATATGTTTATTTTTTTCTCATTCAATTTTTATTTGTTTTCTGATCAAGGACAGCATAATCATTTTACAGCGTACAATAATTGAACTCAAAACACTCACTCACACACTCACACGTGTACGCACGCGCGCACGCACACACACACACACACACACACACACACACACACACACACACACACACACACACACACACACACAAAACCCCCTCCCTCCCCCCCCATCCTATTCACAGAATAATCAACCCACAACACATCCGTTACATCACCGGGTCAGTAAGTCTTTCAGGTCTGATATTAGGTCTGTCCACATTGAAATTGTGCCCTCTTGGGCCTGATTGATCCTCGCCGACGACAATTCCAAATAAGCAATGTCCAGAAAGCTTCGCAGCCAATGTGTTTTTGAAACATCATGTGGGGGATTCCAGCGTTGTGCTATGATCTTTTTGGCTGCCGTAAGCCCAGCCAACCAGACCTTCCGTGTCTTTGCCGTAAGAGTCAACATAGAATCATCGTTCAACAGATGTACATATGGATCCATCGGAAATTGTACTCCCAACAGATCTGTCAAAGTCCTTGTAACTCTTCCCCAAAACTCGAAAATCCCCGGACATTCCCATACCATATGAACAAATGAGCCCAGGGTTCCCGGGGCACAGAATGTGCAATGTGGGTCAGGTGCCAATCCCATTCGGTGCCTAATTCTCGGCGTTACATACGCTCTGTGACAGAACTTATAATGTATATACTGATGATTTGGATTCTTTGATGCTCCAGCCACATTATTCCAAACGACCTCCCAGTCTATTTCCCGCCCTTCATCAGCTATATCCCTATTCCAGGCCATCATTCCTGTCGAGGGGGCATATTTCTGGGCATTTAATTGATCATATAAATATGACACAATTCGTTTAGGGGCATTTTGAAACAAGGTAAGAATGGGATGGTCCTTCAATTCTGCTCCCCAGGGAACCCCACAGGCTCTACAAGCAGATCTAATTCTGAAATAAAAGAACAGAGAATGCCTATCAATCCCGTACCTGTTAACTATGTCTTGGAAGTCCATAATATTATTTGAACCATTAATATCTTGAAGGGTCCTAATGCCCTTCTCCTCCCAACTCCTATTAGTGAATGGCCTCCCCCCAGATAGCATATAGTTATTGTTCCACAATGGAGAAGATTTACACCACTTAGTTCCAAACCCTATATATTTCTCTACCGCTCTAAACACCTGAAGTAGATATGAGAACATTGGTCCATAATACAAATTACATTTCTTAATTGAAATACCCATCAAAAGAAAACCTCTCATTCCCACAGTGTCTAATAATTCCTGTTCTAATTTTTCCCAAGAAGCTGTCTTATCCTCATCCATCCAAACAATGAGGTTTCTCAACACATAAGCCCAATGATACAGTTTGAAATTAGGACATGCCCATCCCCCATCAGACTTCCCATATTGAAGCACTGACCATTTAATACTAGGTCGCTTATTATTCCAAATATATTTCCTTAATAATGTGTCCAGCTTTTTCCAATAATTCGCTGGGGGTGCCAACGGCACCATTGAGCTAATAAAATTAATACGGGGCAGGACATTCATTTTAACCACTGCTATACGTGCCGGTACCGATGATGGTAAGTGTTTCCACCTGTTAACATCTTCTTCTACCTTTTTGGACACCAGTGAGAAATTTGTTTTAGCTATAGTAGCCAAGGAAACACTGATTTGAATACCCAAATATAGCACTTCAGTTTTAACTATAATCTGAGAGGGGATGGTCACGTCACTCCGATCAACATTTATAAGCATTAAAGCAGATTTCGACAGATTGATCTTGTAACCTGAGAAGTACCCAAACTTCTCTATAATTTCTAACACAACCGGGAGTGATCGTTGCACATCTGCCATATATACAAGTGTGTCATCCGCGTATAGCGAAATCGAATGTGATGTTGTTCCCACCGTAATCGGAGAAATCCGAATACAGCTCTTAATCAACTGTGCCAGTGGTTCAATGGATAAATTGAAAATTAAAGGTGAGATCGGATCCCCCTGGCGGACCCCACGTTTTATGTCAAATAGTTCTGAAAAACCTCCTCCGACGTTCACACGGGCTGACGGATTAGCATATAGAGTTCGAATCATTCTGATAAATCTTTCTCCAAATTTAAATTTCTCTAATACCTTCCAAAGATAAGGAAATTCCAGACGGTCGAATGCTTTTTCTGCGTCGACAAACAGTAGGCCGCAAGCAGGTGGGATTTTGCCTGTTGCACTTAGGATGTGGAGGAGCCTGCGAATATTGTCTGCCGCCAGGCGGTCCTTAATAAAACCGGTCTGATCCGGACTAATTAATTTCCCAATAACCGTCTCAAGCCTACTGGCCAAAACTTTGGAAAAGATTTTTAAATCTGCATTTATTAATGAAATTGGCCTGTAGTTTGCACATTCCATAGGATCTTTTCCGGGTTTTGGAATGACCGTGATCAGAGCTGTATTCAGGTCTCTATGAAAGAATCCACTTTCTATTGCATAATTCAAAGTTTCCAACCAAACTGGACCAATGATCTCCCATATTGCTAAATATAGCTCCACTGGAATACCATCTATACCGGGTGTACGTCCCTTATTGGTGTCTTTAACTGCTTTGAGTAGCTCTCCTAACGAGATGGGTGCATCTAATTTAGTGGTGTCCTCCGCTGTTAAACTAGGAAGGTCTAGATCTCCAAAGAATTCTGTAAAGTCTTCCTCTGACGGGGCACTACCGCCCGTATACAGCTCCCTATAAAAGTCCTTAAAAGTATCATTTATTTCCTCTGTTGAAGACACTACACCTTTGTTGACACATCTAATAGCTGGTATGTTCCTTTTGGATTCCTGTCGTTTGAGCGTTAGCGCCAGTAAATGGCTTGGCCTGCTGCCCTCTGCATAATACTTGTGTTTAGTTATATGAATCATATATTCTGCCCTGCGTCTTAATAAATCGTTTAATTCAGCCTGCTTGGTTTTGAGCTCATTTTCTGTTGACATGGTGTAGCCTCCTTCAAGTGAATCTTCCAATTCTTTGCATTGTTGTTCCAAACGGGTGATATTTTGAAGTCGTGATTTATGTAAATGAGAGCTATACCATATTGCGTTATTTCTGATGAAACCTTTAACAGTTGCCCAAACCACTGTCACATCCGTCACACTATCCCTATTTATGGAAACAAATTCAGACAATTTTGTCTTCAATTGTGAAATAAATTCTTCATTTTTCAGCAAAGTATTGTTAAACCTCCATCTAGACGTTTTATTTTTAATATTTCCATAGTTAAAGGAAGATATCACAGGGCTGTGATCAGACAGTAGCCTAGGCAAAAAGTCAATAGAATGCACCGAGGACAGCAAGCCAGGTGAAATAAGTATATGATCGATGCGACTAAAGCTCTTGTGTCTAGGAGAGAAGTATGTGTAGTCCTTTACAAGTGGGTTGTGCACCCTCCACACGTCCACCAAATTTAGATCTTTTATAAAACCATTCAAAGCCTTAGATGCAGAATCTTGAGAACTCGCCATAGTTAAAGAAGATTTATCTAATTTTCCATTAATCACAGCGTTCATATCGGAGCCCACATATAATTGGTAATCATTCAGTTTTAGCAGTTGTGCGGATATTGAGGGAAAGAAGTCAGCTTCAAAAATGGTTGGTGCATATATACTGATAAATGCAACCTTTTTACCTTGAATGGTTGTACAGCAAAATGTCATACGACCCTTCCTATCTGAGCCTACTTTATCAACAGTAATGTTTATGTTACGTTTCATTAGTATCATCACTCCCTTTGTGCGAGAGCCATCCGAAGAGGCCGTCACCATTTTATAGAACTTATTTTGAACCCTGGGTGTGTCTTCAAGTTTAAGATGTGTTTCCTGTAAAAGCGCAATGTTAATATTCTTCCTGCGTAAATAATCTAAGACCTTTGAACGTTTTTGTGGTGTATTTAGACCCCTGACATTAAATGATATAACATTCAAACTCTCTAACCCTCCTGAACCTTGGTACTGTTGTGAGTTAGTAATGGAATTAGGATGCGCCCCCCCCCTCCCTCCCCTGCCCCTAAACCCCCCCGCCCCCCTCCCCTGACTTTGTAACATCAGTGAGCAACACTTAGCAATGTCTACCACTGAACCCTGTCCGCCCCCCCTAATATTAATAAAACAAAAGTAAAACATACCCACAGGCAGTTATCAAAAGTAATAAAAGAAAATTAACATGTAAAAAACCTGAAATCGCCTTCTAAATCGTATACAAACACAACTCAAATAACCCCGTTCGTCAGAATACACTCAATAATAACCTAATTAAACCGTTGCCCAGCTATGACGTCAGCCCCACTGCATCCACCTCCACGATCCCCAGAACAAACATAAAATAAAAACATCACCCAAGCCTACAGGGGACCAGGTACCCGTGGCGCATTATAAAAACAAACCTTACATAACCATCCACATGATGTAAAAACATGAACCCTACCCCCTGGTAAAAAATAAAATAAAATAAAAAATAAACACATTTTCAGACTGTATTTTCTCTCGTCCCCTTGTCTCTGTACAATAGTGCAATTGCTATGCATTGCCCAAAGCAATAACAATAATAGTAATGTATGATATAGGTGCCTTGGGCTTTCTTTGAATGAAAAAATAAAAAATAAAAATAGGAGCTACAAATTAAGCCCCCGATACAGCCGAATGTCCGCGTCTATTCTTATCCTGGTCGCAGGGATAGATACAGCTCACCCTTCGCCATTACGCCTCGCTGGTTTCCTCGCCGCCTCGTCCCACGTCGTCTAGCCGCGCTCCGTCCTCCACCGCCTCGTCATGTACGTTCTCGACCCGTACCGGAGCCCCCAGAATGTAGATCGCCTGTCTCGCCTCCTCCGCCGAGTTGAACGTCATCTTTTTGCCCTTGTAGTTTACCTTCAGAATCGCCGGGTAGACGAGATATGACTCTATTCCATCCTGCCATAATTTGGAGCGGATTTCTTTAAACGAGCGGCGATCCTTTGTCGTACCGGGACTGTAATCTGCGAAAAATAACAGCTTGGCTCCCCCCGGGAGGACCGGATTGGCCTTCCTCGCTCCCTCCAGTATCGCCTGCCGGTCGGGGAAGTGTAGTAGCCTGAAGATCATCGTTCGCGGCCCGGTCTGCTTGTTGGAGTAGATCCTGTGCGCTTTATCCACGGTGACCACTAGCCTGGCGCGGCCAGACTCATAGCGAGGGTTCACTGATGTTTCCTCCGGGGAAGAATCTTCAGTGAATCTCCGCTATGAGGCTGGCCAAGCCAGGCTAGGTGACCACCGCGTTACGTAGGGTTTTCAGGGTTGGAATCCACTTGGGTAGCATCTTCTGGAGATAGCCTCTCGGATCATCACCCTCTGCCCCAAGCGGGAGTCCAACCAATCTCACGTTATTAAGCCTGGACCTATCTTCTAATTCGTTCAGTTTCTTCTGCATCTTTAACATCTCAACACAGCCGGCATCATCGTTTCTCTCGGTTTTACGCACGTTGGCCTCCACGCTATCCAACCGGGTGGAGAGCGCCTCAAACTTCTCAGCGTGGTCGCCCAGTTGCCCTTTCAATGACTTGAGAATCTTGCCATTTTCTGCCAAACCTTTCTGTATCGGTTCCAGAGCTTGCCCAATCGCCTCTTTCACGAGAGAGGAGACCATTCCTTGCCACGATGCTAGCTGTGTCTCAATCGTTTGCTTAATTAGCTTAGCCATATCCTCCGGAGAAATGCTAGCCTCAGTAGCCATTGCTACACGAGGTTGATTTCGTTGCGGTGTGAAGGCGAATGGATCATTTGCCCCGTCCATAATGTGAAACTGGGTCTTTTGGTTATATCAATGTTGAAAAAATGAACAAAATAAACGGTCTGTGAGTCAGAAAAAATACAAAAAAGAGGAAACTTTATCAGAGCTCAGTGCCGTGCGGCCATCTTGCTTCGTGCCTCACGTGACCCAGAGATATGTTTATTGATTTTTCTTTACAACATAGTAAATTCAAAGCAATTATTCACATATTTCCCCCCCCACATCCCCCCAGCTTCATTGAGAGATTAGATGAATTTCTCATATTCTTGTTCAGCCATGAGTCCATCAAGTTCACTGGGGTTGCCAATTGTCATCTTGATTAGCCACCCAACATCATAACAGGACTTATTCACAAGTGCAGGATTGTGTTCCACTGCTGTGTTAATTTCAACCACCTCCCCAGTAAGCGGAGAGTGTAGCTCAATGGTGGCCGTATAGCTTTCCAAAGTAGCAAATTGTTCCATTCGATCAAGTTTTTTGCCAACTTCAGGGAGATCACAGTATGTAAAAACCCCCATTGCTTCCTGAGCAAAATTACTGATGCCAACTGTGCCAACTCCACCCTCCACTCGTACCCACTCATGATTCTTTGTGAACTGTGCTGTGGACAGTGGTGGAGCTGTAGTCGGTGTCTGTGAAATGTTGCTGCTGCTCCTCCATAGAAGCCGAGGCACTGAGAGTTGTGCCATTTGTGGGAAGTGGAGCAGTTTTGTGGAAACTTTTGCAGAAAAGCACTGTAGCACTACTTGCATAATCATCTTCACTGAGGCCAACTGCTAGCTTAGGCTATTTCAGCCTCTGAACAATTCTGATTGAACTCCTATCACCCGGTGGTGGATGTGGAGGGTGTTTAACTTGAATGTGCTTATACACTTCTGTCTGTGTTTGTGGTTTAGTTACATCATGATGAGGTCAGTCATACCCAAATATGAAGCCCACAATATCTTCATAGTAGAGGGTTTGATGATGTCCGATTGACATGGAGCGTGTCACGAGGCATGATGGACTGACAACCATATATGGAGATCTAAGGGACTGACAACCATATATGGAGATCTAAGGGTCTTCATGATGTCACGTTCTGTCACAAGGCATGACCATATATGGAGGTGTGATGTCACGAGGCGTGACCATATATGGAGATGTGATGTTACGAGTATTTTAGACCGCCTCATATAAGAACTGTGTTTGAAAAATAAACATGTCATCTCGGCCGTTACACTCATATAGTTATGAAGAATCAACTGACTGCGAGAAAACGCTATTGTTACTGCTCCTGAATTAGTTACATTTTCGCTAGAAACAGACTGTATCATATACTGTATGAGTGACTGACGGTCACAAACGATCCAGAGACACCTCCCCGATAACATCGAGACAGCTTGTTTATTTTTGGACCACGATGCTTATATGAAACGATTTTAAGATGACCCCATGTTATTCTCCATAGAGAAATTACTTCTGTGAACAAGGGGAATCGAGGGGATGAGCGAGTGACGTCAGGACTTCGGCGCTCTATTATAATTATTATTACTTAGCATTCAGAATTTTAAATGCCCCTACTGAGTTTGTTCTCATTAAAAACAATGTAATTCTGTCTTCTAATGAGAGCATTCACTATGTCATGCCTATCTATGCCTTTTCAGTCTACCTTGGGTTTTTATACCTTTTAGAAATCATAGAATGTTTCACTTACATATCTATTCTTTAAATTGTTGAATGAGTTTTATTTATGGGACTATTTTCACATCAATGTTGACACTGTTTGTCTGAAAGATGCTTATGTTAATAGACTACTTTGTTGTTTATTTTTCTAAATGCATCCGACCGTATCATTTCAATTATCCTTTTTTTTATGCATTGCTCCATGTTCTAATGCAATGTTGTTTTTTATTGCTAATGTCTTCCAATGTGGTTTTTAACTACATAATACTATGCCAATAAAGTGCAACATTTTTAAATATGTCATTGTGTTTGATGTATTGCGGTTAAAGCCTCACCGTAGAGTATATATTAATACAATATAACTAGTGATGCACAATATAATCTGTAGCGTATTGGAATCGGCCATATCGGCCATAATACCATATCAGTATCGGATCGGTCTCAAAATAATGCTGATTATTTTCACCGATATTGATGACACAATAATAATGTGACCGTCAATGGCTAAATTCTAATTTGTGTACTCATCTCATTCTATAGTCATTCAGTCATTTTTTGTGAAAACAGACACTTGGAAAAAGAGTATATTTATTGATTGACTGAATACTTTAATATGATTTGGGCCAAGCCCCTAGGACCTAGGATAATTTCATTGTGGTCCTCTGCATAATATCGGAATCGGGCAGATATGACCCTGCAAATAATCGGATATCGGTCATAACTTCATAATTGTGCACCCCTAAATATAACTTATACAATTGGGACGGTTGTATTTTGTCTCCCTGCTATTCTTTTGAGACATTTAGATTGTGTCGAAGGTCATGTCTCAGTGAGCAGGCCGGTTCTATTATAAGCTCAATGGTGGTAAAAAAAAAAAAAAACAGTAGGCCTACTTATGGAGGAAACCAAGTTCAACTCTGGGTACTGTGATTACTGCATTACAGTACTGTAATGCAGTGGTTCATAACTTGTTTGGCTTCAGTACCCCCTTTACCTGATTTGTCTGACCAACATTTTTCTTAGAATACAGCTAGAGGAAACCATATGATGCTGATGATAAACTACCTTTTGAAGACTAACTTATAAGAATGACTGACATTACATTGAAATTGAGTTATTTTAAATTGTGGCAGGCATAACAGTTCATTAAGTAATTTTTTTATATCAATATGTTCAAATAATGTGCATGCATTGCTTTCTATTTAATAACAGAAATGCAAGTTTTTGATTAAATCTGTACTTTACATATCAGCAGGTTCACATAGGCACAGATTCAGTGTTTAAAATAATATAAATATATTCAGTCTGGCTAATTAAGTTAGATTTGGGACCCCTGCTGGTGGTCCCAGGTCAGAACTCTACGACGTGCACCCGGTGTAGTATGAATCTAGCCTGGCTTGGCCAGCCTCATAGCGGGGATTCACTGAAGATTCTTCCCCATATGCGGGGGATATATTTAATATTTTGTTTTTATTTTCAATTTTTTGCGGGGAAGAATATTCAGTGAATCCCCGCTATGAGGCTGGCCAAGCCAGGCTAGTATGAATCCACCCTACATCGGGTGCATACAGTGAGGGGAAAAGGGGGTGGGTAATCCTCAATCCTGTCCTGCTACTTTTACCCAGAGTCGGACCCACAGAGTCCCAGACCCTCCACCCTCACATTCCAGGAACTTTTTGACAGAGCTCTGCGGTGACCAATTGGGTAAAATCTCTTCCTTTGTGGGGCGGGGGGCGGGAGTAGGGTAATTAAGGCCTTGTTTTCGGAGGGGTGGGACTTCCTTTAGAGTTGCATTTGGATGGCAGGCAGCTGCTTTGCTTTGCTTTGCTTTTTAGGTGACACGTAACTAAACTAAACTAGGTGCAACGTAGGCCACCGTCTCAAAAAACAACTCTTTTCCGCTTCTGTTGGGCAGCAGCACTTTAGTTCAATCTGTCTAGTCGTAAAGGATTACGCGAATGGTGCTGCGGACTGTTGCGCTGCCTTTGCCTTCTTGCTTTTCAGGAAACAACGGGAGGAGTTTGATGCGAGTTGTTCAAGTCAAAACGAAAAATCTGAGCTTCGGCCCCTCTGAAGTAACTGTGGAGGGGGGGTTTGTGTGGATGTGGCGATCATGCATCACTGAGAAGTCCTTTATAAGATCACTGATCACCTATACAGTATAGGGACCATCGGTGAAGTCCTGTAGAAGAACATCTGGAGGACATGCAGTGAGGGACAGAACAGTCGGGGGGGCAATAAAGTGAGTGGAAGTTTCCAGCAGGCAGCAGACACGGGGTTCGTTCGGTCTGGGGCGGAGGGGAGCGGGAGGTCCACCGCCACTACCACCATGGGTAGCGGGGTGTGCTCGCGGAGGCAGAGGAGGATTTTCCAGTCGCTGCTGCTGGCCACCGTGGTGTTCGGTATGATCTACGGGGGGATGATCTCGTACGAGATGCACAAGCAGCTGAAGAGGACGGAAGCGATGGCACTGAAGTACCAGCAGCATCAGGAGTCCCTCTCTGCGCAGCTTCAAGGTACTGTAAACACACCTCATGACTGACGAGCGTTGTGATTGTATAGTTAATCTCAAACCTTTTCATTTCGATGACCCCCAGTTTCCTATGCTTTTTGACCACAGGCACAGGCCCCCATAACACCGATGAATGTATTCAAATGTACAAATGTATTGTACACTCTTAGTTACATACCGGTAGCCTATTTGTAACATGTATGTAAGGGTCAATTTAGATTTGGTTCCTATCAATAATTATCTGGGGACTCCCTGGAACCCCATCAAGGACCCCTGAGGATCCCTGGACCCCACTTTGAAAAACTAACTGGTGTAACAGTGCACAGTAAAGCCCTCAGTCAATGTATCCAAATGGACCTTTAATGCAATAGGTCCAATTGCACTAAGCTAAGGGGTCCATTTGTATTGTATGTAACACAACATTTGAGTTACAAATGAATTAAATGCACTGATAACTTTAAAGGAGTAACTAAAAGATGACAAAAGCCCAATGAATGTTCTGTGGTAGGTGTCAAGTTGAAGCAACTTTCCAAGTGTCATCTTGGACCTAGAGGAGTAGAGGTTACTATATATTGTGTACTGTAAACTAGGTAACATTAAGTTGTATAATAGCAGCCTAATAGCCTATACTACATGGTTATGTCCAGCCTACCGGTATATTGTATAGATCTAACAGTACTTGAATGTGAGTGTGTGATTTATTGACTGTAGTAATCAGTGCAAGTCTCTCTGCACACAAACACACATGGTTGTTGTAGCCACCCTGCCCTGGGGGACATCTCAGCTGACATAGTATTAGGAGCACATCTGCACCAAACCTGTGCTCCAGCCTGTAGAGCCAGTCTTACAGCCTTGTAGAGAGATGTCAGTGTAATTAAACTGCTATACCTACCTTAGTTTAGAAGTAGTCATAACGTTGTTAGCCATTGGCAGCCATATTGTTTACCCCTTCTTCACAACATACATCATACTAGCAACAGGATGCTAGAGTAGACTTGACTGCCGCTGGAAACTGAATACCGTATATAAGTTTAGTTTGTTTCTCTGTGTCCAACTGTTAACAACTGTCATGATGGTAGCATCACAGTTTAACTGCACTCAGTGTTGATCTACATTATGATCTTGGAGCAAATTGTAAAAGAAAAACATATTTAACTTTTCAAAAACTATCAAGAAACTACAAGCCTACAAAGCATCACATTGCGACATGTGAGCTTGTAAATTGTCTTTTTTGTTATTTGCCATTGGACACAAGTCTAAGATATAAGACAGCCTAGATTTACTTCCTTTCTATTCATTAGTCCTAAAGCCATAGACAATGGTATCATCACAGCTCACTAAAATAAACAAATTATAGTTCGTAAACGTCCTAGTAGGAACTTCCTACAAATTTTCAGTTAGTGTGATGTTCACAACATGTCAGTCAAACACAAAAGACAAATGGAGCTGATCGTGATAGACATATATGCCCAAAGGTGTTCAAATTCTGACGAAGTAGTGGAAAGTAATTGTTATGCTGTCTTCTTAAACCCCCAAAATCAAAATTCACACTGCTTTGAGTCTGCTTTAGCTCTCACTCAAATTCTTGAATGGCACCTCTAGTGTTTCTCACGGTCTATCTAAATGTATCTTTTATTCATTTCAAATTGATACTGCCTATATTCAATCAGCAATATTTCAAGTGATAAAAATCAAATAGCTTTAATAAGTTAAGGGAAGTATTTTGAAAGTTTTATTTTAAATGACTTGACCACAACAATAATGGAATGGAAGTGCTTTTGACCAGCACAACTTGCGCGGCTGCATACAGTGTATACAATTTTGAAATACGTCGAATGTTTGTCTATAGGCTAACATGCCCCTAGCTGTGGTCCATAGCTCTAATGCGTTGCATTTAGAGCTATGTTACCGATGACTTCCATGGCTCGCATGAATGTAGACCAGCCTCTCGTCTTTAGCGTAAGCGTAAATGAAAAGAACGTTTTTGCTACTCACCAAAACAAAGGGGGGTTGTGTCATTAGAAAGCCTACTTTCCTTAGTGGAAGCACTCTGAGCTCCCCACCACACGTATAAACGAAACTTTTTGTCCAAAAGGGGATTTTGTTTCCACCGGGAAAAAAATACTTTTAGTTACTCCACTGCGCCAGTGCGCCCTCTACCGATATTGCCCAGAGAAAACCCTCATAGAGAATTTTTTTCCTACGGTGAAAAAAAACCCCTTTCTGGCCAAAACATACCGTTTATACGTGTGGTTGGGGGCTCAGAGTGCTTCCACTAAGGAAAGTAGGCTTTCTAATGACACAACCTGCCTTTTGTTTTGGTGAGTAGCAAAAACGTTCTTTTTATTTACGCTAAAGACGAGAGGCTAGTCTGCATTCATGCGAGCCCTGGAAGTCATCGGTAACATAGCTCTAAATACAACGCATTGGAGCTATGGAACAGAGCCAACATGCCCCTAAAGCTGTGCATCGAAGCGTATTCAGTTCAGAGAACACAAAGACTTGCCCATAGGTAAAATTACAGTTGGGACTTTTTGCATTGCAGAAAAACACCACACCCATGTTGTCATTGTTCAGAAATGGTGGAGAAGACGCAGTAAATCTTCAGACAACGGTCATTTGATATAGCCTATGTTGTGTTGATCGCTGTAAGTGACCTATATATAGAGGTGGGCTACAGCTTAGGCATTTGGAGTGGGAGGTATTGATGCACTGTTGTCAGTCATTAAAATAACCAACTGGCACTTACAGCTATGCATGTATCCTGATGTGTCTGCCTTGGCAATACACATGTCTGTTGGCCATAATGGTATGCTACTATTCAATTCATTATAGGAAGATAATTGAGTGCCATATACAATTATTCATTGTTTTTACTTTCTTCTTCCTGGTCCTGTAACTGATTTACAAAGTGATATTACAATGATCATGGTCTTCATTTACTCTGTGCTGGAGGACAAATAGATCTGGATTCTTATGAGAGTCTTGGCAAATGTTTGCTTGACCAAAATAGCATCCCTCTAATGAAACAATTCCTGCAGTGATAAATATTGCCCAGTCATTGTTGTTTTAGATGATGAATGGCCGATTCACATCTGAAACTATCTCCATCTCTGAATTTCACACAGAGGCGTGCTCTGAATCAGCAGAGATGGCCAGGCTGCAAGGAAGAGCACACTTTGATTTTATTTATTTTTTAAACACTTGTTTCTGTTTCACAGTAGAATATCAGATTCTACACTACACTACAGCAACGCCTCTCGATACCTTCAAACTTGCAATACATTTAAATACTATAGGTTGAAATAATAGAGGGTATGCGCATGCATAAAGTGAATGGCAGATTGAGTGGCAAATCGAGTGGCAAAGTGAGTGACAAAGTGAATTTAATGTTGATTAAAGTAATTTAATGCAATCAAATATGACTTTTCTGTTTGGATGTATGGGCTGTCAAGGCCAGAAAGTAGTTTTTTGCCACTCAGTAGGCATTTCCGCATAACTTCCTGGTATGATGATGATGTCACACGTATACCCTCTATAGCTATGAAAGTGCCCAATCTGTATTGTTATTATTATTTTTCTTTTTTGAGTGGTGCAAACCACTCCAACAACTGGCTTTGTACCCGTGTACACGTGTACCCGTGTTTGTTCGTACCAAAAAAACGAGCATGGTCGCTATGGTTGGCAACCAAAAGAACGAGCATGGTTGCTCGTTCTTTGCATGTATGTGACGTCACTGACTATAACTATAACAATAAATGTGTTGCACCACTCAGTTCACACGGGTGTGATTATTTTTACTATTTTTGACTGAATTCGCAACAGAATTATCCAGTAGGTTGGAGACTTGTACAATGTACAAGTGGCTCTTCTTCAGCTTGAAGTCAGATGAGTTAGATGATTGATGTAGAAGTCCCACTTCCCACCTGTCTAGAGTTGCAAAAGTAATCCGAGTTACAATTTGAGTAAAAGGCAGCTGAGTTTGGACACTTTACCACCCAGGAAAACAGTCAATTGCTGCTGAGTAATAATAAGGTAATAGGTAATCACTTTTTACTTCTTTTTTCAACACCTGTAATCTGATTACTGTCCTTTTTCACTGAACTGTAATGGATCAGGGTGAGCCATGTTTTGTAATCATGGAATCAGATACTCCTTGGTTTGTCCTCTAAGCTCACAGTGACAGGAAAGAGAGAGGATTAGATGTGACAGAGGTCATGAGCTATATGGAAATGTTTTGGGGCGATATTGTGAGTGAGTATTTATGAGTTTGATATACTCATCTGGGCCTTACGCTTGATGCAGTATGAGTAAATATTTCTGGGCACCCATAAAGAACTGTGTACACCATTCACTGCATGTTGTGTGTGTGTGAAAGGACTGACATCAGTATCACACACTTTTGCCAGTAAGACCAGCTGTATATGCACAGGCACACGTACTGTATACATGCATTTGCATTAGAGATGCTCCGATATAATCGGCCACCGATTCACTCTGACCGGTGATCTGCAGTTTAGCCTATCTGTGATCGGCAATTTACCCTATCTGGAGAAACCGATCTTTTACACCATTTAAGTGGTATAAATGTCAATCGGATATATAGTATATTTAGTATATCATTTTTCATCTTTGTGACAGGCCTAAACATTCTCCCCTTCCTCCCCACACAGGAACAGTTTTGACGTGGGTTTTGACATAATGCCACAGACGAAAAACAGTCTTAAGTCCGCACTATTTATCCATAATGTATAAATGATAGATAAGGGGTCAGGACAACGAGGCCTTTTCGTGGAGGGGTCAGAATGAAATTTGGACTTAGACTGTTTTTCGTCTGTGGTACTTTAATGATTTTCTAAATATTCAAATTTGCCCCTTTTAGTCATGGGATATTAATACAATCTGGGAATACATTTCTTACCAAGAATTTTCTTCACCAATGTGTTTGTAAAGGTTTCTACTAACATATCCCACATTGGTTTATATTCAACCACCCTAGGGGAAGTTTTGACAGCTGCTGAAAGTTGGGGTACCGGCATACAACCATTATAAGGCAAAATTCTCTAAATTTCATTATGCCTTAAGTAGCATGTGACGTGTCAAACTAGGGGGTTTTCATCATTCTGAATCCATTCCAAGCATTAGTTTTGCACGAAAAACAGTCCTTGGACTAAAAATGGCCATAGCCCTCATCACACATGTGATGAAGTCAGCACATTTGGGCATATTTGGGCAAGTGGCTATGGCCAAACTAGGGGGTCTATGGCCAAACTAGGGGTCAAACTAGGGGGTTTTCATGATTCTGAATCCATTCCAAGCATTAGTTTAGCACGAAAAACACTCCTTGGGCTTAAAAAGGCCATAGCCGTCATCACAAATGTGATGAGGTCAGCACATTTGGGCTCATTTGGGCAAGTGTCTATGGCCGTTTTTAGCCCAAGGAGTGTTTTTCGTGCAAAACTAATAATCACATGCTATTTAAAGCATAATGGAATTTAGAACATTTGATGCTGTTGATGGTACCCCAACTTTCAGCAGCTGTCAAAAATGTCCCTAGGGTGGTTGAATATAAACCAATGTGGGATACGTTAGCAGACACCTTTTCAAGCAAAATTCTTGGTATGAAATGTATTCCCAGATTATACTGATAATATTCCCTGAGTACTTCTCTGAGTACGCACAAGACCGGTATCGGTATCGGCCGATCATGAGAAAAACAATCGGTGATCGGGATCGGTCCCAAAAATCCTGATCAGAGCATCCCTAATTTGCATATCTATACAGTATGTACACCTGTGCAATATACATTACAAATGTGATTATTCGGTGTGCACTGCACACACACCCATGTAAACACAAAAACCAGGCATCCCAGTAACATTTAATAGTGCTGCTTGTGATTTGATACGCGTCCCAGTCTGCACACCACTGACCAACGCCAACCTCTCCACTGCTAACCCAGGAGACCAGTAAAGGTCACTGCCTTACTAGGGCCCCTTGTTTGTTCTGACCATGCACGTTAACAACACCATATGGGACATGATCCATTGGCCTTAGGGGACACGCGCTGTCACTAAGCCTTGGTTCCCGTTTTCTCTAAAGTGGGTAACAGATAAGGCTAGGTGGAAAAATGAACCCATTGATGTGTAGGCTTAGTGGGATTGTGTTGCTAGGTGCTGCAGTGCTTGGACCCGTTTGGTTGGATTAGTACTAGTATGCCCAACATTATGTTACAAAGTTCTCAATGTTTCAATGTTGTGCAGTTCAAGAAAAGACTCATAAGGGTAGAGAGTAGAGAAAGAAACACGGTAAACGAAGTCTGATAACAAGATGGCAAAATGTCAAATATACATACGATATATCATGGTCAAAACAGGAATAATATTAGGCAGAAATGCTTCTTGTGCAGGTAGAGAAAGTAACATCTGCTGCAGATATAAATATCAGCTGATAATATAGATGCACAGTCTTGTGCATGTGAGTCTGTGAGAGACATCACTTCAAACAAGAATGAAGCCTGACCTAAGAATGATAACAAGACTGATGTGATCAAGCTCTTTGGATTCCACAGGAGTTGGCAAAGCAACTACTTGTACATGAAGCACATCTAGTCGTAGCAACTCTTTCATTGATAAGTTCAAGCAGAGGGCATCCTGGGTGCCATATATAAAATATGAATAACACATGATTAGATATTTTCTATTGTGGGGCACCCCAGCGAATCACAGAATGAAGGGGCCGTTCACACCAAGCATGATAACTAAACTATAACGATATTTCTGTGTTTCCACACTGAACTATAATGTTCTGTAAACAGTGGTACCAAGCATGTTTGAGCCCCCCACACAGAGGCAGTGAGAGTGAGAGACATCTCTGCCTCCACAGTGCTGCCTGAAAGGCACATGCAATAGGCTATATACGGATAACCTGACTCTTGATTATTGCGACTGTAGGTCGCATTTACTATGAAAACCTGCATCTCCCGTCCGACGTCCGTCCGTCCGTCCGTCCGTCCGTACGCCCGTTAGTCACCCACGGCTTCATATAATGGTCATGCCTCGTGACATAACGTCTCCATATATGGTCATGCCTCGTGACATCTCATGCCCATCACGTGACATCATGGAGACCCTTAGATCGCCATATCTGCATATATGGAGACGGCCAGCAACTCTACATCTGACCTAAAACCTCAAACCCATAGATCTCCATATATGGAGCTGACCTGTTCTGACATTCCATATGTTGATCCTCCCCACCCGTCCTTCCTGTTCTGACATTCCATATGTTGATCTGACCTCATTAAACCCTGTACACTCAAGATACGCTCCAGTACAGAATTAATTCCATATGTTGATCTGACCCCCGATGCCAAAGCGCCAGCACTCGCCCAGCACCCACCGCCTTACTGGTTAATTATAAGGAGGCTAAGGTGATGCCTGCAGGCCTACAAGCTTTTCTTTTTTAGCAGAATTCTGTTGGAATTTCTGAAATAATGAGACATTAGAGACAACACATAATGAGAGGGCAACATGCCTAAGAAAGGAGACTGCAAGACTATGAGCAGTAGATTGACTGTAAACAAATCCAACATTTCACTGCTCATACTTAGACACGAGTAAGTGACAACTGACAAATAGAAATAAAAGTTATAAAACCTCTTGAAACTTCATCTATACACCATTCTTCTCTGGCTAACACTGTCTGTTTTTGCATTTAGTTACTATTGCAATCTGTAACTCTCATGTCTTACCTTGAAACCAGGTTCACTGAGCGTGAGTGCCAAAATGTCTACCACACTAAACTGAGCTAATAGAGCATGCCTGCTTGCAAGGGAGAAAGTGTATTTTGACCTTCAGGTAGTACCACCTGTCAACCAGTAGTGGTCCTACTTGAGAACAGGATCAGAATTTCTCAACATCAGAACAGACAGACCAAATACAAACACTGCAGTTTGTATTAACATACTCTAGTCTACCATACAGATCAATTGTTAGTGTCTGCCCTGAGATTTGGGAGGTCGGGGTTCAATCCCTGGGTGGGTCACACCAAAGACTATAAAAGTGGGACCCAATGCCTCCCTGATTGGCATGGCAAGGCATCAAGGGTTGGATTGGGAGTAAATCTCTGCAACATACTAGTGTCATGTGTCATGGTGTTAACCAGCCTCACCCTGCTGCTGAGCAATGGGCCACATTACTCAGGAACCACTTACTTAACATACATATTGGTCAAAATAATGTTTTAACCACTATAAAAGTTGTGGATTGCAGCTTTAAAGTTTAAACTCATACTAGTCTGTTTTGATCTCAGCTGGATGCGTGCAGTATTCCCCAGAAAGAGGGTGTGTCGCTTTGGGCTGAACTGAGTCAGGGAAAACACAGTAGGTCTCATAGTGGGCATTGACACATTTTGTCTGACATTGTAAATGACTCTGCTACTCTGCTGCCTTCAGAGAAACTCATTTGAAACTGATCAGACATACATTGTTTTATTATTTGAACATGGCAGCCAGTAGAACAGTGGAAAATAACAACGTGTTATAACAAGTGGTTAAGGTCTCATAAGAAGGTCATGTGGGGACTGTACAGCTATAATCAAATCCCATCAGAAGCTTCACTCCTGTGCCTCCACCCCCATGTCCCTCTCAGCTCCCTGGACAACACATACTGAGAGTGGGAGAGACTGCCCACTTCCCTTAAAAACAAAAACAAAGTGTATGACCTCAAGAGTATAACACGCTGATATGACTGTGATGTAAGTAATGACAAGCTACTGTGTGTGTGTGTGTGTGTGTGTGTGTGTGTGTGTGTGTGTGTGTGTGTGTGTGTGTGTGTGTGTGTGTGTGTGTGTGTGTGTGTGTGTGTGTGTGTGTGTGTGTGTGTGTGTGTGTGTGTGTGTGTGTGTGTGTGTGTGTGTGTGTGTGTGTGTGTGTGTGTGTGTGTGTACAGACTAGAGCCAAAGATCAAGTTGACCAAGTATTAATTGACATGAAAGCGGTATCACTTCAGGTTGAGTCGGTTGTCTTCTTGAGTGACAGTTTAAAATGTGTGCAATGTGTGCTGCCATTGTTTAACAAACAAAACAGGTCATGCTACAGTACGTGTGAACAGCTTTTCATAATGTGAGCACAGATACAGTATTGGAGGTGGGGTCGACCTGATCCAATAATAAGTCAGCTTTACTGGTACTTAATCATTAAAAGAATCCAGTGAATAACCACCAAGTCTTTCACCACGTAAAGTCTTAAACTCTATTATTAAATAAAGCAGACCTGAGTTGATTTTCTTTGCCAAAATAATCTACAAGCTCACTACGCATCGCATTGTAACACGTTGTGTGCTTGCAGATATGCTATTTTTGGTGAACTTTCCCCCCAGAATAGGGATGCTGGGGTTCAAGGGATGATTTTTTACTTTTGTTGCAGGTTTTAGTTAGCCTGGCTCCAGCCCTGAATCGCTACCATTAAAAAAAGATGTCCTGGTGATACAGGTCTGGTGACTCTGCCTAAGGCGGTGTCAGTCTCGATCGAAAATCTCATCACAGCAGCTGATTGGCCATCAGCCCCGTCACTCGACAGCGTCAAACAACAAACATGGCTGCCCCCACTGCGGTGACTTGCGGCCACTATTAAATCGACCTATGATAAATAGTTTCTTTACAGAAGCGACAGGTTTTATAAACATCATCATCTGTCATATTTTACCGCTTTTGTTTACATCCTCTTAGCGCTCGTTGACTGTGTTTGTTTGGTTAGCAACCAAATTAGCCATAGCCACATGATTGACAACAATGTCATCTGCTTTCCTAAATTCCTACTATTCTGATTGGTTGGTATGAACCAATTGCCGAAGTCTGCCACTTTGATAACGCCCATTCCAGAAACTGCTGCCGTAGGGAGCAAGGCCCCAGTGAGGCTCTTCAACATTGAAGCACTGGGCCCTAGTGGTAAGAGGAGGGACTACAGGCGGACCCGTGGATTCATGACCGCGAAACCCTGTGCAGCTGGGCTTTAACTCATTCCATGCCACGGGATCCCTTTGGACGCCTCCCCTTTATGTCCCAGTGTGGCGCCTTTGGACGCCTTTTTATATATATATATACATTTTTTATCCATATTTTGAAAATTCCTCTAATCTGGTATGCAGGTGATGACATGCACATGACATGCACAATAGAATTACATTTTCTTTCTTTTATTTTTAATGGGCGTCGGTGGCAACGAGGGCCAAAACTGGTGTCCATGCGGTGGCACTGAATTAACATTGATTTGCACTTCCGCATTTGACTACCAAAATCTCTGTCTCTTTCTCTCGCTTTATTTCCTCTCTGTCATTCTGTTCTACTGGGCTTGGTGTAAGGCAGAATAGTTTACAGCTTGCCCTAGTCTCTTCAGCTGGCATTCAGGAAGTATAGCCACATCACCAGCTTGACAACCCAGCCCACAAGGCAGGAAAGATCTAGGCAGTGAGAACGGGGAAGAACTAGAGTTATTATTGAGTCTTGGGGGCTCTGCACTGCACTCTGCAGTACTCTGACAGTCTAGACACAGGCTCACCTAAGGCTGTTTTCCTTTTTTTTCTCTTTATGGGCCTTCTTTCCCTTCCCTCTTTATTCCCAGTGATATTTCATTGTTGCGCTATAGCTCCAGCAGCCTTTATGTGCACACAATGTGTCAGTGTGAACAAGCTCATAGGCTCACAAAATGTGCAGGAGGCTGTGTAGTTTTCTCGAGTATACAGCACTTCTCGCTCTCTCTCTCGCGCTCTCACTCTCTCTCTCTCTGAACCTAATCGCATAAGCTGCTGGACCAATCAGCACCAAAATATATTTTGTATACTGCCAGTAGGACAAATAAGTAACTTTAAGTTTGATATTTGATTTAATTAATATTGAACTTTATTAATTTTGTAATTGAAGTGAGTTGAATTAATTGAAACATTGAGCTTGTACTTACTGGTATATATCATACATCATAGATATGTCATAAATGACATATCTATGATGTGTGATGATATAGATGATTGACGCCACAGGCTTGGCCTCATAAAGAAAATGTGAATTCCACATTGGAGCCGTGGATCTCCAGGTGACCTGAGGATATGAGAACTGCATATCATGTGGACCCGGGCCAGGTCCACATGATATGCATTTCTCTTTACTAAGCTACAGTTGGAGGCCATCGATATTGTCCTTGCTGAGATTTGCGTGATCTGCGCAAAAGGACAGTTAACCCATTTTGGGCGGGAACCCCTTTTGGTGTTTTAAACTATGTTATAATTTAGCTATTGAAAAATAGCAGATCTACAAGCTCATAGCGCGCCACCGAGTGGCGCGCTATGAGCTTGTAGGTCTGCTATTTTTGAAAAATCGTGAAAATATTTATTTCAGAAAACTGGAGGATTTAGAAGGATTTTTTTAAATTTTGAGGTCAGGCCTAAATGGATCAAATGATAAGGGACAATATCGGTGGCACCCAACTGTAGATTGTGCTGACTTTCATATAGTGCAGGACAGGTCTGAAAACAATGGATATTTGGGTAGAGAACTTGTGAGCTACAGTAAACAGTCTTAACACAGAGAAGAATATTTGAGAACAATTGAGAAGACGGCAGGCTACAGTATAAGAGAAGGGCTCAATCAGAAGCAGGCCTGTAAAGGGATAAGAAAGGCCTTCAGGGTTTATGAACACGTCGGCCTCACCCTAAATTACAGGGGAATTACTCCGTGGGAAATGGGGGGAGATCTCTTGCGGCTTTCTTCCAGTTCCAGCTATACTGTAGGTGTAATTTATTCTCCAATGTGATGCAAATTCACAACAGTCAGCAAAACATCCCCCGTTAACCACTTAAAACCTCCACTTAAAACCTCAAACCTCAAAAAAGTCAGACTGCAAAAATATCCAATCTACAAATTCTGAGCTGTTTTCGCAGGTTTCGACAATGTTGTCAACATGAACTTTCACCTATAATAACATGCCCACAATAGTGACGACAGGTTGAATGTGGTTTTAAATCAAGTGTATGAGATGGAGATGAGCCTGAGAACTAGTAAGTATATGACCTCAGTAGTGACATACTGTGGAATACCACAGCTTTTTGCCAGTGGATGAGAGCTGTCTGGGTCAAACAATCGCCAATAGTTCGTTTTATATTGTGTGATGTACTGTAGCAGATGGGTGGGGTAAGGGTTACCACATCGGGGCAGCCTGGACAGGATGGCGTCGGATAAATTGTTGATGACTGAAAATGATGGCCTACTAAAATGACTTCCATTTTCCTACACAGTAAAGTCCTGAGTTTTAGCTGGGGGTGTACAATATGGAATCATGGAACCAGGTGGACCCTTATGGGTCTGTTTGGTTCCAGTTGTACACTCACTGTAGGTGTTACATTAAAACACATGATTCTACAGTGCAGGTTAACATTAGGTGATTAGGCACACCATTTTATTTGTGGTATTCTTTATTCTATCAAAACGAAGTATTATACGTTTTATGCCTACTATTTGACAGGTGAGAAATACCACAGCTTTGTGTTGATAGAGGAGCTGTCGCAGTGTGTGTACATGGTCTGGCTGAATAAATACTCAGTCACATACTGCACAGGAGGGAAGGTTATCGCCGCGGTCGGGCAGAAACCGTGTGTGTGTGTGTGTGTGTGTGTGTGTGTGTGTGTGTGTGTGTGTGTGTGTGTGTGTGTGTGTGTGTGTGTGTGTGTGTGTGTGTGTGTGTGTGTGTGTGTGTGTGTGTGTGTGTGTGTGTGTGTGTGTGTGTGTGTGTGTGTGTGTGTGTGTGTGTGTGTGTGTGTGTGTGTGTGTGTGTGTGTCAATTTAACAACACTTTAACAAGGTGCAGATGATCAGAAATCAGCAGAGAGTGATCGTCGTTTGCGCTACTCTATGCCGAATTGAAGTGGACTCGGTCCCAGACTTTTTTTTTCTCCCTGGAAAAAAATTAGCCATTAGCAAAAACGTCTGGGTTTACGAGGCTAGACCGGATCACACAGGCGATTTAGAAACATAGACCAGGCTTTCCTCCGAGGTGGGAAGTCTGGTGACGTGAGGTTACTTCTCGTAGTAGACTCATACACCTCCATCAGCAGACGGGTGAACACCAGGTGCTGGTCGCCATAGACTGCATCGACCGTGGAGATGGTTGGCCAGAACCTCATCTCAGGCTTGATAAATGGCAAAGGGTACGCACTACGCAGTGTACAATATGAGATAATAGTACTGTAGTAACTGTACTATTCTTGCCTCCAATAATTAACTTTTCTTTTTTTCCCTGAAAGGCAATGTTTTGGACAGACGATACTATTTATCAATGTGTTGTCTTTGCTGGTCCCATGAGAGTACACTGACCCTCTGGTCATAGTCTCGCATAGCAAGACAACTATTCCACAATCTCTGAATGCTATATAGAGTCTGGAATTACCTCCCGAAATCCGAGCAAGGAAGCTGGCATTTCCGTTCACGAAAATCTAGTCTACTCCCATATCTCTATTAATTAATTCATTCATCCATCATTGTTTCTTCACAGTTGTGTATGAGCATCGCTCCCGGCTGGAGAAGTCTCTTCAGAAGGAAAGACTGGAACACAAAAAGGCTAAAGAAGGTAGGAGAAGTCCTATCTACTCTCAGCAGGTCAACGTCTCACGGCACACCCCTGTATTCACTGTTATTAATGAAAGTAGCCGATCTGCAAGCTCACAACGTGTATGTTACCATACAATGTCTGAGCTTACAGATAGCCTACTTTATTTTATTTTTGAGGGGCGCTAGCCCCTCCTATGTCCAGCTTTGAGGGTTTGTGTAAACACAAACATTGTCCCAACACAAACATTGAATGCCTTTGACAATGAATGGCCAGTTTTGAGTGTTTGTGTAAATACAAACATTGTGTAAACACAAACACTAAAGACAAAAGTGAGGATGCAAATTGTGATTGGCTGAAATGAGATGATATGCTGTATGATAACTAAGAGCCCCTCACTTCACACGGGTGTGATTTTTTTAAATTTATATATATACTGTATATAATTTAAATGTATTAATGAGAGATGCTAGGTTCACAACATTAAATATTGTTTTAGGGGTACAGAGTTTGCCTCTGTATTGTGAAATGATTGCGCAAAAATACTGATATACGATAGTAGTAAAAAAAATATATGTGTTTTTGTATAGTTTTATATTGCAAAAAAATACAGCACAGTGAACCACTGGTTTGTATCTATATTCGTTATGAATACATACAGGTGTAAATTGGCGTGCCTTTGGACACAAATAGTTGACACGCACTGATGGTAGATGTAAATGTAGAGCATTGATTGGTTGTTGACTTCTGCTCTGACTGCTGTTTTACAGATTACCTGGTGTACAAACTTGAAAATCAACAATCACTGAACAAGGAAAAGGTATTTTGAGGCAGTGGTTAAATACCCCACCTGTTGCACACTGTACATTGGCTGTGTTTGGAACCATGCAGTGTGCGAGGTTGTAACTGTTTTGTTCTGCTCAAACAGCAAGATGCCGGCAGCAGATTCAACTCTTTACATGTGCAGCACCAGATGCTTAAGGTGAGTTTATCTATCCCTCTGACTGCCAAGTGTAGTTTAGTCCTGTTGTGATCCTGTTGTGACAATAGAACATTTTGATTAACTGTTGCATCCCAGTATGACTCATGTTGGTTTGTCAACTACTGTGGCTGCTGTAGAACCAGCATGATGACCTTAAGAAGCAGTTCTATGAGCTGCAGGAGCAGCATCAGGTCCAGGGAGAGGAGCACGGGCACACCCTGGACGAACACAAGGACCGCTATGACAAACTGCAGCAGACCAAAGAGACGGAGATCTCCAAACTCAAAGGTACTGACGCACCATGCTCAAGGGACCTAACGTTTCACTTTTTCAGGGTTTTTATTGTCTGCCAATGACAAGGTTTTCTCGTCATATTCTTCAAATTGCCCAACTCTTGCATGTACTGTATGTGTATAATATATCAGTGTTATTCAATGATACATACTGTAGTGTAGTTGTACACACGGACACAAACAGTATACATGAGTCGTCATGACTATTGACTATCATTAATTTCCAAAGTCTACTACTAAGTAGACTTTTTACTTTCAACTAATACTGCAGTTTGAAGCTCAAGTCTAATGTTGTCGAATAACTTTTCTTTTTTTTAACAGATTTTAAAGGATTATTCTTAATGCAAGATTACAGTAAAACTTAATGTCTGGAAATGTCATTGTCTTGTTTCCATTCGGGTCCTGTGCACTCACACACAATCAAGACATGAACAATAAAAAACAACAACAATTTAGACATCTCAAAAACATGGAATCTATGTACAGGTTGAATTACATGACATTGTTAGGGGTTATGATGCTGGCTATAAAAGAACAAACAAACAAAATGTGTCCACATGCACTGCAGAAAACAATAAATTACCTGTCCATTATATGTCCAGTTTTAAAGTGTATGCTTTATGTTTTTCTAACTGTAGAGCATTCATATAACCTAAGAGAGGAGAACAAACAGCTAAGAAAAGCCCACCAGGACATTCATGTGCAGCTACAGGATGCAAGGGTGGGTCATACATTTTATGTTCAATTTGAGTGTGATTAATTCATGTGATTTGCAAGAGTCAATGTCACATTGCAAGGTCATAGTATAGCCCCATGCTTCTCCCAAGGTCAAAGTATAGCCCCATGCTTCTCCATAGCATGTGGTGCAGGTAGGAGAAGTAGAAGTGTACTTCTAGTTTAATTTGGCTGACGCATAGCAATGATTGATTGATTACAATGACAATTTGAACTTGAAGAGCCCAATAAACTAATCAATTTGAAGTCCTATAAGAACTTTAAAAAACAAAACATCTTTGCATTTTGTGTAGATTACGCATCAGGACCTGAAGACAGCCCACGACCAGCTTGCACTGACCTTAGAGGACCACAAGAGTGCGCTGGCAGCAGCTCAGGTAAGGCCACACAGCATACAGGGGAAACCACCTACAGCAGCACTACTTATCAATTCCCAACCCAACAATTCTCAACCATCTTTGTCATTTTCATTGTTGATTATTGTAAGGGGGGGGGGGGGGGGTGTAAGACCATCTGGCCAATATATATACTGTGTATACCCAGAGATAGTGTAGTGCTAAGAAACCTCTGCATTTCTTTACCCATGTATTGTAGGCTTTTTGGTGTCCGGTCCGCGTATTTGAATGAATCATAGAATTCAGTATACAGGACTGCAGTCCGTCTTGTTTTAAATTCTGAATAGAGGGTATGCGTGTGACATCATCATCAAACCAGGATGTTATGCAGGAACGCCTACTGAGTGGCAAAAAACTACTTTCTGGCCTTGACAGCCCATACATCCACACAGAAAAGTTAAGCTCACTTTGCCTGTTGCTTTGCCACTCGATTTGCCACTCGATGTGCCATTCACTTTAAGCATGCGCATACTCTCTATTCCATTTCGAACCACATCAACGGAAATCTGGAATCGGATAATATTTTCATTTTAAATACTTATTTCTACGTTTGATAACCATTTCTAAACGGTATTCAGAAAACGCTGAATACCGTGGGTGGGTCATTTGAATGGACGTGGCTGTCTCTCCTTGAGACTGACCTTTCCTCACATACTCAATAGTTTTCTTGAGTATACAGCACTGCTCTCTCTCTCTCTCTCTCTCTATCTCTCTCTCTCTCTCTCTCTCTCTCTCTGTCATTTTTGCACTTGTCTTTCTTTTTCCCTCTCTCTCACTCTTCTTTCCGTTTCTCCCACCGGGCAGACAGACATGCACACATCTCTTTCCTCCTCCCCAGGGGTGCTGACTGAGTTTAGTCAGGGCTGTCATAGTGATACATCTCAGACAATTCGTTGCTGTCGGAAACCTTGTATCTCCGTATTTTAATGTTGTTGTTTTTTGTAAATGAATGCCCTACTTCGTCATGTTGCAGTGTCACACAACAAAATTGCTGATCTACAAGCTCACAAGCTGTGGCATTGTGATGTGTTGTGAGCTTGTAGATCTGTCATGTTGTTCTATAGAAAGTGAAAGTGGTTAAGTGTCTGGGGTTCATGTTGAATCAATGACAAGTATTATAACAAGTGGTTTACACATACAGTAGGAACGCAGGTTCTTTCTTCCATTTGCTGCAAAGCAACTGCTTTGGACATACAAGGTTTCCACTGGACAGTGACAATGTGCTACTGCTGCAAGTCAATCTAGTGGATAGATATACTGTACCAAAGGAAGTGGACAGAGGCTTGGGGCAGTATTATGCGTGTCTTAAGTACCAGGTCTTATTACTTAACTTAAGACCTGGAGGGTGTGATCAATGCCATTTGGCTATTCTGAGTGGCCAAACAGCATTGACCACGCCTCCAGGTCTTAAGTTAAGTCATAAGACCTGGTACTTAAGACACGCATAATACTGCCCTTGGTGTTTTGGATCACTCTGATATCCACTTTGATACAAATGAACACACCAACAGCCCTGTATACTGGCCATTTTTACACATCCGTCGTACTATTCATCGGTTCATGCTCATAATATGCAAACTCTTCTCAGGTTGTCCCCCCTCATTTGTGTCACGTGTTACATACCGCATATGTTGTGAACACCTGTTCTGCTCACCTCATTCTGTTCTGCTCACCTCATTCTGTTCTGCTCACCTCATTCTGTTCTGCTCACCTCATTCTGTTTGTTCTGCTCACCTCATTCTGTTCTGCTCACCTCATTCTGTTTGTTCTGCTCACCTCATTCTGTTCTGCTCACCTCATTCTGTTTGTTCTGCTCACCTCATTCTGTTCTGCTCACCTCATTCTGTTCTGCTCACCTCATTCTGTTTGTTCTGCTCACCTCATTCTGTTCTGCTCACCTCATTCTGTTTGTTCTGCTCACCTCATTCTGTTCTGCTCACCTCATTCTGTTCTGCTCACCTCATTCTGTTCTGCTCACCTCATTCTTGTGAAAGTTACAAAAACAAACCCCACTTTCGGTTTGTTGTCATTCTGGTCTGACGGTAGTAGAGGGTCTCAAAGTGGGGCCCAGGGCTCTTTGAGGGGCTTCCACGGTGTCTCCAGGTAATTATAGATAGTTAGGAACTTCAATAGACCCTTACAGGTCTGGAACTCTAATAGTGTACAAATGGAACCAAATGGACCATTACGGTTTCCATTTAGTTCCATTTGTACACTCTCAGGGTTATTTGGGATCCTTGGCCTAGTAATGCATCACAAACTGGGATCCTTGAAATTAAAACGAGAACCACTGGACTAGAACGACTTGAAAAAGACTATATTGGACATGCTGGTGGAGAAGTGCTGCTGTCTGTCAGACACTTAGCTGACAGATAGCCTTGCTTCTTTTTCCTTCTTGCTGCTACTGTTTATAATGCTGTGTGTGTATGTGGTCTTGTTTTTTGCCCCATCCCCTCTTCTTCAAAAGGCCTTACCTTTTGCCAGACCATCATTGAAAATTAGAATCTGTTCTTAATGACTTGCCTGGTTAGATAAAGTTTCTCAGAAGAAGACGGGGCGGTCTTAGAGTGCTTGTGAGTGAGTTGCCGTTAGTCACTTTATAGAGAAGTTAGTCCAGTGATACACTTTTTTTTCCTCCTTTCTTTTTAGTGAAGATGCGTTAGTTGTAACTGTACTTTGACAACGTTATATGTGTTTGTGTCACCACCAGATGCAGGTAGATGAGTACAAACGTCTCAGGGAGACTCTGAACAGGATGCCCAGCTTGGGACACGGCCAGCAGCCCCCGGTCGCAGCCGAGTCCCACGTCCAACCTGCCCCCATGTTGATTGAACCACACAAAGAGGAACACCCACACGAGGACCAGCAGCACCAGGACACCCAGTCCAGGGTAATGTGGCAGTTTGGGAATGTGTCCATAGAGCACTGAAATCTGACGTCAATATCGGTAGAGGGCGCACAGGTTCATGGACTTTTTATTTGCATTGTAATCCCCATAGGGGGATTTGAGATCGCCTCATATAATAGAACTGTGTTTGAAAAATAAAGAAATCATCCCGGTTCACTCATATGGATATCAAGAATCAACTGACTGTGGGAAAACGCTAATGTTACTGCTGCTGAATTAGTTACATTTTCGATAGAAACAGACGTATGTATGAAATATGACTGACTGACTGTCGTAAACGATACAGAGACACCTCCCTGACAATATCGCATTTTTGGACCACAGTTCTTATATGAGACAATTTTAAAATGACGCCATGTTATTCTCCATAGAGAAAAACTTCCATGAACCAGGGGATGAGCGAGTGACGTCAGGACTTCGGCGGTCTATTAGGGCTGAAACTAGTGATTACTGTATTTTCTTAGGCATTATTTTATCGATTGATTCTCCGATTTATCGAATAAATCGCAGTTAATAAATATATATATATTCATATTTTTTTGATGTCCAGCTTTTGGTGTATGTGCACAAACTTTGTCCAACACAAACATTACCGGTACATCCCATTGACAATTTTGAGTGTTTGTATAAACACAAACATTGAAGACAAAGGTGAGGACGCAAATTCTGATTGGCCGGAATGAGATGATGATGTGCGATGATAAGATCTCCCCTCACTTCACACGGGTGTGATTTGTCGTCTCCACCAGGCCGAAGGCATGGGGAGAGAGTATTTTTTGCACTCTGTGAGTGTGTGTGTGTGTGTGTGTCCGTCTGTGTACAGTTAATCTCCGGCACCGTTAACCTGGTCAATGCCAAATTTTGCACACACACTCCCTGGATGCCAACAATGAACCTCTGCCCCACATTTTCCAGAATGGCCTGTTATAGCGCCACCAGGAGGCCGACTTTTGAAAAACACATTCAAAACACATTTTTGGAACATAATGCCTCAAATCATCCAATTGCCAAGGCTTAAGAAGAAATGGCACCCTTTTCACATTAGGCTATTATAGCGCCACCAGGAGGCCACAACCTGACCTGCCCTGGTGGAGACCTATTCTAGTTTTCTACTGTATTTCAACAAATTAACCGTTTAAGCATTCTTTTATATTTCGTCATGCAAAAATAGTGACAAGAGACGGTCTACAAGCTCACAAACAATGCACAAAACATTTTCAGATGGAGCTCTACACTAAAAAACATATTCATTTGCAGGTCCCTGACGTGGAAAAAGTTTGAGAACCACTGGACCACTAGTTCTTAAACATTTGCTTTAGAATTCATGGAATTTCTTAGATTGTTGCCATTTATTTCTGAAATTATTTTGAAAATGAATTTCCGACTTTTAAACATTTTTAAACAATTAAAAAGAAAGGAAACAATAAAGGGGATATTTACGCTGCGACCGATAAAAATGGACCCACTTGACAGTGTCACACAATCCTCTTAAATGTTCAACGCCCCTCTGCTCTGCAGCTGGACCTCCAGGAGGAAAAAGTTCATGTCCAGTCAGAAGTCCCCTCCCACCCCGCGGTGTCCCAGCCTGCCATGCCGGAGGAGGAGGAGGAGGTGGACCGAGAGGGAGACGCGGAGCGGAAGAGGGAGCTAGCGGAGGAGGAGATGGCTCAGGCCGGAAAGCCTGAGAAACTGGAGGAGGAGGACCCGGACCAGCCGCACGATGAGGAGGAGGAGCCGGAGCAGGAACAGCCGGACGAGAACGCTCTGGACCGCCAGAGGCGCCAGCCTCAACCGGTCAGAACTGGTTTGGGAATTGGTTTTTGATCAGTGGTTTCCAAACAGTGGGTCCATTTCTATGACCTGACTCCGTCAGATGGGGGCGGTATTGAGTTCAGAACAAGAGTGAAGCAAGCTTCTGTCAAGCGTTTTCATTAATTAAAAAAATTATAATTTCATAAATAAATGCCAACAATCTGAGAAATGCCGTAAATTCGAGAGGCGTGATGTTTAGGAAATATATTCTTACAGCAGTTTGGTAATGCAATAGGCACCCCCATAACTCTTCAGATTTACAGACCTGTAAGGGTCCATTTGGTTCCTAACTATCAGTAATGTAGCTGGGAACCCCCTGAAACCACCTCAACGACTCCTGGGGGTTCCTGGACCCCACTTTGAGAACCACTGGTATATATTTTCAATACTTAATGTGTTAGTTAAATTGGTGGTTGTGCCAGAATTGCAGAGGTAGTTCCTACACACCTGCACGTGGTTACATTTAATGAAATCATTTTCATGTTTACGTCTTTGATCAACACTCTGTGTTGTTCTATTAATGTTCTACATCATCACAGTAATTGATTTAATCGTCCCAAAGAGAGATCGTACATTCACCGTGTTTACCTTTCAAATTAACACCAGCTGCTGTTTTTCTGTCAGTTTGTTTTCCATCTGTTCATCTTCCCTTTTTCTGATCCCCAGGCGGAGCAGCACGACGAGGCCCACCTGCATCAGGAGGCCCAGCCACATCAGCCGGCCCAGTTGCACCCGGAGGCCCAACTGCATCAGGAGGCCCAGCCGCACCCGCCGGCCCAGTTGCACCCGGAGCCCCAGCTGCAGCAGCGTGATACCCACGTCAAGGTGGCGCGCGAGAAATCGCCCTTTGAGCAGCAGCGGGAACAGCAGCGCCTGGAAGCTCAGAGGGCCCTGGAGCGCAGGAAGCTCCAGCTCCGTCAGGAGGACCTGCAGGCCCAGAGGCAGAGGGAGCAGATGGAGAGGGAGCAGCGACTGAAGGCGGAGCAGGAGAGAGAGGCACTTCACCACAGGGAGTTGGACAGGAGGGAGCAGCTGCTGAGAGAGGAGCAACTTAGGTCAGGGCAGTGACTGTGCATGCAAAACACTGGCTTCGCTGTGTGTGTGTGTGTGTGTGTGTGTGTGTGTGTGTGTGTGTGTGTGTGTGTGTGTGTGTGTGTGTGTGTGTGTGTGTGTGTGTGTGTGTGTGTGTGTGTGTGTGTGTGTGTGTGTGTGTGTGTGTGTGGCGTGCGTGCGTGCGTGCGTGCGTGCGCGCGCGCGCGTGTTCCAACATTATTTAAATAAATAACAATAAATATATTACCATGCACATTTGTCGTTGTCTGACCCAGGAGATCAAGCTTGTGGATACTAATATCTGAAGAAAGCTATTTGAATCGCCTATGATTACATTCTCAAATTTAATTAAGAGCTTGTGACTAAAGAGTAACTACATTGGAACCATTGGAACAAAGGTTCTTATTTCCATAGCCTGAAAAGTAACGGCTTTGAACATAACAATTGCTCCACCCGACAGTTGTCTATTATTATTATATTCAAAATATTTAAAAAGGTAAATGTGGCTATTATACTGTATATAGCAACAACTACCACTACACACAGAGGTGTTCTCAGCTTGAAAGGTATACAACGTATACCACTTCTTTTTGAGGGGCGCCTTTGCGCAGCTTTCCGGGTTTGTGTGAACACAAACATTGTCTTGTGATTGGCTGATCACCCCATGCCGATGATTTGATTGGCTGAGCAAAGTACATATTGAAGATAAAAGTGAGGGCAGAAAAGTGAAGATGCCAAATGTTATTGGCCGGAATGATATTTGTGATTGATTTGATTGGTTGAGCACGGAATGTGATGTATGACGATAAGAGCGCCCCTCACTTCACACGGGTGTTATTTTTTTATTTTTTAAATAATCAGCAATAACAAAAAAATAACACCTGTGTGAAGTGAGTGACGCTCTAATCATCGTACATCATCATCCAGAATGGTGGTCCCATATTGGCGAAGGGTTCCCACCGACATACATATGCCGATTTGCTCTACACACATGACATAAATTCTCCATCCATTGACAATGGCATTTAGACCGTAGGACGTGTGGAGCCGGCCTAGCTAATCCAACCGATGGATTGCGAGGACGTGTACACACGTCCTAGCGCATTTTCATTGATATCAAACGAGAGAAAAATATTCTGATTTATTTTCCTTTTTTGGGGGGGTTGGCCTCTCCTTCTGCACCATACTCCTTGCTGTTCGCACATGCGCGTTGCCGTTCACTTCCCTGTTTACCGCTCAGAAAGAAAGGCTTGCATCTCCTAATCTAGGGAGCTCTCCATGGTTTTGACCAGATGGATATACTAAGCTCTTCATTTCTGACTTCAACATGCCTCTCGTTTAAAATATGAACGCAAGGGATTATCGAGCGACTTTATCGTAATCATAGCAAGGTAAGCAAGCAGCATTATTTAGGGGGGGGGGGCTTTCAGAGTAAAAGCTGCCATATCTGCATGGCACCCCGAGCTGCTATTTTGAAAGAAATCCCGGCGCTGATTGTGTTAATGTTTGTGTTCAGAGAGAATCCACACTATAGCTCCCCTCAAGGATGTGAATAAATTGGAATCTTTTTGAAAAAGGTGTCTGACTGCCGTTTGTCATCACTGTGTGTGTAGGAAGAAGAAGGAGTACGAGAGCATGGACAACGACATCGCCCAGGGAGAGGACGACAATCGCATTGATGATGAGGACGGTGAGTACCCCTGACTTTCAGCTTCACCCAGCTGATGGCTGCTCAGATGGTCATGATCATAGACTAACCTTCACGTAAATGTAGTGTATAATCTGGTCGTAAATGTTGTGTATGTTGGATACATCAATTCCTAACCACTGTAACACAATATATATTGGCTGTTAAAAAATAATAGCTGATTTACAAGGTCACAACGTGCTATGAGCTTGTAGATCAGCCTTTTTTTTAAATTGAAAGAAACCGATAGAATGGATTATTTTGGCGAGGACGATCTAAGATGGGCGATCCATTGTCATGACAATGGTAGCTACCCGATGCTAACGCAAGTAGCATTATGGCTTGATCGATCGAAAGCGCTATAAAAGCGCAATTGCCATTGATCAGCGGCAATGGCGGTAAGCGTAGTATTAAATAATAGGCTTCAATTGACCTAGATCTATGCCAATGGCGCGGAGGGTGTTAAAATAAAAATGAAATGTTTCAGAAATATATAAAAGAAAAAACAAATCTTGTATGGGGACAAAATATTTTCTGATGTGGGTCCACGGCCAAATACATATACATTTGGGAATCCTTGAAAATGTTTGACAACCACTGTTTGGTTTTTTTAGGTTACAATTTCCTCTAGTCCTGGTGCCATTTTGAGTCCATATTAATAATGTGTGTCCTTGTCAACAGAGAGGGATCTTCATGGGGAGGAAGAAGAGAAGCATGATGACGAGGATAATAGAGTGCCGGTATGACCATCCATCCTTCATGCCCCTTGTTGGAACTGAAGGAAGCTCACGCGCATTACGCCGTGACACATTGTGAAGCTTGTCTACTAAGTAAATCAGACACGCTGTAAACTCTGGTTGATCCGAGAAAGCTTTTATGTCCTGCAGTTGAAGAGACACAGTCCATCTAAATGCTTTCTTCAGCTCCACTTCCATTGGAATGCATTCCTTGTTTGCAAATGTTTTTACTTTTAGTTTTTTTACTTGGGTCCTTACTAATGTACTACCTACTTACTAATGTGTCCTTCTATAAATGTGTGAAATCTGTTTGTGTATCTCTAGAACCACCTGACCGAACTCATTCAGATTATTATAAGAAGGGATGCAATTACCTGTTTTGTGGGGTATAATGGGAATGAATGAGTAGTGTTAAGGGAATAATAAGTAAACTAAATAATAAATAAAGTAATACAATTACTTTTGAAAAAAAAAGATTTTATTGAGTAACGAACCCAACTCTGTTTATCAACCCATCTAATCAACGCCTTACTAAACTCACTTAATATCACCTCTTCATCTATTCACACAACCCCTTAACTCTCACTACATATCACCAATTCATCCATTCACACAGGCCCTTATCGCTCACTAGATTTCCAGTCCAAACCTTTTCAAATCTTCACCACTGCCATTCTCGTCGTCTTCTCCACTGCTATGTTCCACTCCCCCCCCCCCCCCCCCCCCCCCCCGGCCTGTAGGCGGCGGCAGAAAGCGATGTGGATCCCGAGGACGACCCCAACAACCAGGGGGAGGACGAGTTCGAGGAGGCCGAGGACCAGCGGCCGCAGCACCGGCTGCGAGGGGAGGAGGAGCAGGAGGAGGAGGAGGAGGTGGAGGAGCCGGTCAAGCTCACAGACGGAGCTGCGCACGTAGACCCTCATCAGCCTGCCGTGGAGGAAGAGCTAGTGGTGAGATGGAACATTTCAAGTGATTCTCAAAACTTTATCACTATGCATGCAGACCCTTTGTACAATGTCAGTGTTACAAGAGCCCATTTGGTTCAATTTGTACATTGTCATCTTTGTGACACTCTGATGCACACTCTGTCTGACAGTCACGTATGCGCACACGCATGCACGCAAACACACACACACACACACACACACACACACACACACACACACACACACACACACACACACATATACACAATAACCAGCCCATGGATGAGCAACTAGCAGATTGGCTAAAAAATATTAAATATTAACAAGATTGTGTGTACACTCAGATGGCTGGGAATCCAGATCAACAGGAAGACACACTAGATGACCAGTACCAGGAAGAGGGAGAGGATGAGGTCTGCACCTTACACACACACACACACACACACACACACACACACACACACACATTTGACAAAGTGTAAGTCAGTTCTGTGCCCAAAATATCACATAGACTGTGATCTGTGTCTGAACACTTGCATACTTACATAGTTGTAAGAGTGGAACAAAACTTAACCTGTAAACATTGATTGGCTCCCCCGTAAGTGCACAGGTCCACCTATTTAAACCATTTTCAATTTAGAAATAAGACCTAAAAAATACAAATATAAAATATATTAAACAGATGGCGTATAAGTGGATGACTATTGTTTTGTTGTTGTGGCTGCTGTGTGTTAGGCTCCGGAGGACTTGGCTGGTGGTCCCAAGAGAGAAGAGGATCTGGAGGTGGAAGGGGAGGACCCATATAATGAGGAGAATGGAGAACAGGTGAGTTCCACGGACTACTAGAGCAGTGGTTCCCAAAGTGGGGTCCGGGGACCCCTAGGGGTCCTTGAGAGAGTTCCAGGGGGTCCCCAGCTAAATGATAATTAGTAACCAAATGGACCCTTATGGGCCTGTAACTCTGAGAGTAACGGGTCCATTTTGTTCCATTTGTACACTCTCAGGGCAGTATTATGCGTGTCTTAAGTACCAGGTCTTATTACTTAACTTAAGACCTGGTACTAAGAGCTTCAAGGTTTTTATTGTCACATGCAGTTACAATTGTGGCAACATTGCTGACAGTGAAATACCATTGAAAATGCAACATTTAAAATATTCAAGAAGTAATACAAGAAGATTAAAAAATATAATAATATAATCACTAATCAGTGCAAATACTGTAGCACATGTGTTGCTCAATAGAATAAAATAAAATCACATCAGAACAGCCTGTATTCTGATGTAATCTAAGTACATTTGTATTTCGCCATGAATTGTATAGGGCTTACGTGGTTAAAGAACTCCAGGCCAGTGTTTTTTAGCTTTTTCTTGTGGGAAGTATAATATTTTGATATCTAGCATCCCAGGCAATCCAGCCTCATTTTCACAACATACAGTACATTTTCATAGATTTACTGTATTGTGTGTTTTCACCTGTGTTCATTTGCAGACCATTTGGGTGTGTTGTAACCGTAACCTAACCAGAGTGTGGGGTAAATGAAGGCTTGATAAGGTGTCTGGTGTCTAGGTGTCTGGTTACCACCAGAGCCTGCTGATTTACAGCCAGGTTTACAGCTCAAGGGACAAGCCTGCGAAATATTTCACTGCAACTGCAATACAACATCAAGCTAAGTTCTGCAAGAACCACAACAAAATAAACTTCCCTTTTTTTGCTACAAGATTTAAATCCAATGAGGGATTAGATATTGCAAACACAGCTCTTCTGTGCCTTTTGTTCAGCATGGCCTTGGCTTCGTTCAGGCTTTTATTTTCAATATGGCAAAAAATAAGTTAATAAGTTGGAATATGGAGATAAGAGTAACTATTATTTTCATTGTGTGTGTGTGTGTGTGTGTGTGTGTGTGTGTGTGTGTGTGTGTGTGTGTGTGTGTGTGTGTGTGTGTGTGTGTGTGTGTGTGTGTGTGTGTGTGTGTGTGTGTGTGTGTGTGTGTGTGTGTGTGTGTGTGTGTGTGTGTGTGTGTGTGTGCCTGTGTGTGTAAACTGAGTGCAGTTTTAGCATCTGGGTTGTGAACTTGCTGTGAACCCTGCAAGCATACTGTACTGTACATTTTACAGAAATCAGGGAGTGCCGGTAGTAAATGTCCCCTCATAGCCTGCAGGTGGATTTTGGGGTGGAGGAGGAGGTGGGGTTGAATAAACGCAGGAATGTTGGAGCAGCAGCAGCTTATTGTCTCCGCCAGGCTGAAGGCATGGGGAGAGAGTATGTTTTGCACTCCGCGTGTGTGTCTGTGTGTGTGTGTGTGTGCGTGCGTGCGTGCGTGCGTGCGTGCGTGCGTGCGTGCGTGCGTGCGTGCGTGCGTGCGTGCGTGTGTGCGTGCGCGTCCGTTACCAGCTAATCTCCAGCACCGTTGATGAACCTCTGCCCCAAATATTCCTCAACGGCCTGTTATAGCGCCACCATGAGGCCGATTTAGGCAAAACATATTTCTGTAGATTACTCGTACACATTTTATCCATACATCACACAATTCGGTATACACTATCTCCATAGTCATGTGATCAACACGGATCTGCATCATTTCCCGTCTTCCATCCTGATTGGCTAAGATTGGCTTCCAAAGCTCACATGATTGGTCCGTTTCAAACAAAATGCCACAAATCACAAACAGTGTGCAATTTCCGTGAAATTATACATTTCCACTAGGCCGAGGACGACATGCCACAATTATTTTTCCATATCAGCCTCACGGTGGCGCTATAACAGGGCAATTCCTGTTTTTACCTATAACTGCATCGATCTGTATACAACTTATTTATGCACTCTCTAGAGGCCATGGAAAAACATTTTCCCTGCATCCCTCCACATCTGCCGGTTATAGCACCACCATGAGGCCGATTTCTGCAAAACACATTGTTTATGTTAGTCGCACAGATTTCATCCAAATCTCACGCAAATCGGTACACATGATCTCTAGTCATGTGATCAAGACGAGTCTGTTGGATTTATCTGATTCTACACTGATTGGCTAAGATTGCCTTCCAAAGTTTTCAGGAGTGGCCCGTTTTGTACAAAATGCTGCACATGTCCTGCTCATCCAGAATTCTATCCTCAGAGATGCTATGAGTGATCTGGCTCTGCATTTCCTCAACAAAATAGAAAAAGAAAATTGTTGCAAAAAACAAACAAACAAAAAAACATGTTTCTATTACTCCTAAACATTTTGCCAAACATCACACACACTCCTATCCTCCTGGTGGAGACCTGTGCCCAGAAGGGAACTTTTTCTAGTTAGTTCTCTGTCCGCTGCCTCCTAAGTCAAGTAGGAAAAATCTTTGACTCTCACTCTGTTGATGGATGGTTGGAGTGATAGATAAATGTAGAGTTCTGTTGCAAATTTTGGTAATCAAAAACAGTATTTTTATTCATAGTTCATTATCTTTAAGGTTGATGTTGAGTTGTCTGTAAAAAAAACACACTCCTGTGAAGTGAGGGGCGCAGTGAGGGCAGTATCAGGCAGATTACGTTTTACATAACGCCTTACTGCCCTAAACAAACATTAAAGTACATAGACTTGGCTCTGAAAGCCATGCAAAACCTTCGCACACCTTGATTAGAATAATAAAAGCACACTCACACACAACACAAGGGATGATGTTCAGTTGTAAAAAAGCAAAAGTTGTATCCCCTTTGAAACACCTGTAAGTAAGCTTTGTCGAGCCATTGTGGCCCATAGGGATGGAGCCTATCTCCTGTTTCTGTTGCATGAGTTACCTTGATGTACAAGTATGTTGCATTGTTGCAGGGACTTGCCCCAATCCAACCCTTGATGCTGAGGGAGGCATTGGGTCCCATTTTTTTTTAAAGTTTTTGGTATGGCCCGGCCAGGGATTGGACCCCGACCTCCCAATCTCATAGTGGGCACTCTTAACCACAAGGCCACTTAGCTGGTTTGGAATACCTGTCACGTTACATTAGGGCATTTTTGTGATTATTCTATTGATACACTTTTCGATTAATAGAAAAGATTTATATAGCAAACAATAGATTAACCACTTAAGTGGTCGCACAACGGTGTTGTGCAAATATTTTGACCAATCATTAAATTAAATTATCGATTGTTCTTTGCATAACCGGTTAGCCTGGGTTTAAGATTCGGTCGGGAGCGGATGATGTCTTACGTCATGTTGTAGTCACTGGTTTGTAGTTATCAGGCCGGAACCACACCCGGAATAAGAACTACCCCACATAATTCCCCGAGATCATCATTTTAGGGCCTACCCAATAAAATCCTTGATGCGTTATAAACGAAAATAAATCGCTTGGATGCACCTGTGACGTATCCTCAGTGATGTATCCCAAGGTCATCGGGGTTTCGGGTCTCGCGAACCTCATACCCCTCACTCGGGTGACCCAGCCGGGGTGATCAAGTCCCGACTTATGTCCCAGTAGCTACCCTCGATCAGACCCACTAGGGAAAGACCAGGGCCACTCAATCCGTTGGATCCACTCCGGAACTACTCTGCCGGGACTGGGAGGTACAATTCTGGCATGTGGAGGGACTAGGTTCTGTGGGTTGACTCCTGTCCGGGCCCCTCCTACGTCTCACCAGGTCCAGTTTTGCTGATTTTTATTTTTAACTTGATCGATTAAAAGCACTATAAAAGACGTAGATCTGCACCAATGGCGGGGGGCCAGAATAATTCAAATGACGTGGATTCACGCCAAAGGTGGGGAGTGGTTAATAAGTGGGGCAGCCATAACTTCCAGTGTGCCTGTGTCTTCATCACCCATAACTCCCAGGGTGCCTGTGTCTGTGGGCACCCAAAACTCCCAGTGTGCCTGTGTCTGTGGTGTCAGTGGTTAATAACCGGGGCAGCCATAACTTCCAGTGTGCCTGTGTCTGTGGTGTCTTCATCACCCATAACTCCCAGTGTCTGTGGTGTCTTCATCACCCATAACTCCCAGTGTCTGTGGTGTCTTCATCACCCATAACTCCCAGTGTCTGTGGTGTCTTCATCACCCATAACTCCCAGTGTCTGTGGTGTCTTCATCACCCATAACTCCCAGTGTGTGTCTGTGGTGTCTTCATCACCCATAACTCCCAGTGTGTGTCTGTGGTGTCTTCATCACCCATAACTCCCAGTGTGTGTCTGTGGTGTCTTCATCACCCATAACTCCCAGTGTGTGTCTGTGGTGTCTTCATCACCCATAACTCCCAGTGTCTGTGGTGTCTTCATCACCCATAACTCCCAGTGTGTGTCTGTGGTGTCTTCATCACCCATAACTCCCAGTGTGTGTCTGTGGTGTCTTCATCACCCATAACTCCCAGTGTCTGTGGTGTCTTCATCACCCATAACTCCCAGTGTCTGTGGTGTCTTCATCACCCATAACTCCCAGTGTCTGTGGTGTCTTCATCACCCATAACTCCCAGTGTGTGTCTGTGGTGTCTTCATCACCCATAACTCCCAGTGTGTGTCTGTGGTGTCTTCATCACCCATAACTCCCAGTGTGTGTCTGTGGTGTCTTCATCACCCATAACTCCCAGTGTGTGTCTGTGGTGTCTTCATCACCCATAACTCCCAGTGTCTGTGGTGTCTTCATCACCCATAACTCCCAGTGTGTGTCTGTGGTGTCTTCATCACCCATAACTCCCAGTGTGTGTCTGTGGTGTCTTCATCACCCATAACTCCCAGTGTGTGTCTGTGGTGTCTTCATCACCCATAACTCCCAGTGTGTGTCTGTGGTGTCTTCATCACCCATAACTCCCAGTGTGTGTCTGTGGTGTCTTCATCACCCATAACTCCCATTGTGTGTCTGTGGTGTCTCCATCAGGACGAGGCGAAGGAGGGAGGTGCCAAGAGAGAAGCGGACCATCACAAGAAGGTGGGCCAGAACAATGAGGAAGACAACTACGAGGAGGAGGAAGAGGAGGTGGACGAGGAGGACACTCACGTACGGGGCAAGCCAGGGACCAATCGGAGGGCAGAGATGTGAGACGGACATGGACCTTGACCAATAGCTGTGCCTGCCTCCCACCCCCCTCCCCACCCTCCTCCTCCGCCCCATGGATTGTCATCGGAGTTGGGACCAGCAGTCACCTGGTGGTCATTCATGACTGGGTTTATTCCACCTGGAAATGGCATGGTTCTCCCACAGTGTAGAGGTGGAACTGAACTGAAGGACCTCCACTGTGGAAATGGACTTCTGAGAGATATGGGATCTTATTCTATTTTTTTTGTGTTATTTCCACACTCGTCTGTCTGTCTGTTTTGTTCTAATTGTCCCATCTGCGGACAGTAAAAAAAAGAATGTATTGTGTGTGTGTGTGTGTGTGTGTGTGTGTGTGTGTGTGTGTGTGTGTGTGTGTGTGTGTGTGTGTGTGTGTGTGTGTGTGTGTGTGTGTGTGTGTGTGTGTGTGTGTGTGTGTGTGTGTGTGTGTGTGTGTGTGTGTGTGTGTGTGTGTGTGTGTGTCGCTATTTCTGTTTCCTGTGTGTGAGTCCTCCCTGAAGCAAGCGGCATCATCGTACACGATGGACAGCTAAAGTGTGTGTGTGCGACGTGTGTGTTTATGCAATGTCCTTTCGCGTTCCATTTGTTTTAGCGTCATATCTCGTATTATCTCTCTAATGTTACTATCAGTAGGTTGCTGCATTCCAATCAAACTGATGATTTTATACGTTATTTATTGTTGATTGTGACAATTCTGACAATCTTGGATGGCACAGTGATACTTTTTTTTGTATGTTTCTTTTTTTTAATGTCTGAATTAACTTAGTTGGTTACTGCCTGCAGCAACGATGTCTTGAAACTGACATTCAGGAATATTACCACTGTATATCAGCGCACACAATCCCAATGAGAAACAGCTCTGTTGTAGTTAGGGCAGGGATATTATATATCATATGAGAGACTAGATATCGCCTTGGATTTTGAATATCATAATAATCAGGATATGGTGTCGTTTAAAATCACTTAAACCGTATTTTATACTTCCAAAATAGCCCATCACGCAATCCTTGCTCTTTTTGACATGTTTTCGATAATTTTTTTAAGCAAATGTATATTATAGTAACTACGATATTATCATCACCATATCGACATTGAAGTATTTGGGAAAGAGTATTGTGATATTTGATATTGTCCATATCGCCCAGCCCTATGTCCCATGAATAAGTGCCTATTTAAATTTAGGAAAAACTGCAACACCTACAACTTTTCTCTATGAAAAGTCCAAAGCGTACAGCAGGCGAGCAGCTCAAGGACACAGAGGGACTCCGCAGTTCCGTGAGCGGGGACTTCAGTTGAGGAGAGATACTGTAAGTGCCACAGCAGTTTAATGATGAGGCTCTTGCAATTGGTTTCATGAGCTCTGGATGGAGGGTTACTGTTTTCACACAGTCACACACCCACATCTTTATTCTACTGTACAATAGTAATATAAATCTACTTGCAATTTGTATATATATTTTTTCCACCAGTTCTTTTTCATACCAAAACAGAGGGAGACTGTATTCAAGTATGTAAATCATAGGAAGTTGTGAATGAATAAACACGGTGACGGTTTTGAAGATTTTATGCATCAGAGCTGGTTGTGATTCTGTTCTAGTCCACTGTCTGTCAACGTCGAGGACCACCAAGGTCCCTTACGGGTCTCTAACTCTTGAGAGTTAAACTAGAAAAAGTGCCCTTCTGGGCACAGGTCTCCACCAGGAGGATAGGAGTGTGTGTGTGATGCTTGGCAAAATGTTTAGGAGCAATATAAACGTGCGTGTGTGTGTGACGCAGCTTGGCCTGTTGTAGCGCCACCATGAGGCTGATTTGAAAACTGTCAAGTGGCATTTCTTCCAAAGCCTAGTGGGAATATGCATGCACAGTTTCACCACAATCGGACGCTGCGTTTAGTAGTTGTGGCGATTTGTACAAAACAGGTACAAGGCGGGCTACTCCTGAAAAGTTTAGAAGCCAATTGTAGCCAATGAGGGTGGATTATGAGAAATCAAACAAACCCGTCTTGATCACATGACTATGGAGAGCATGTGTACCGATTTGCGTGAAATTTGGATAAAATCTGAAGGAGTAATATTAGAAAATGTGTTTAACATATGTCGGCCTCCTGGTGGCGCTATAAAGAGCAGATGTGAAAAATTCCAGGCAAAGGTTTTTCCTTGGCTTCTAGGGAGTTGGCATACAAAGTTATCCACAGATCCGTGCAGTTAGAGGTAAAAACACTTTTTGGCCAGTTATAGCGCCACCATGAGGCTGAGTTGAAAATGTTCATGTGGCATTTCTTCCTCGGCCTAGTGGGAATGTGCGTGCACAATTTCACGGATATCACACGATGTGTCCATGATTTGCAGCATTTTGTTTGAAACTGAGCACTCCTGCGAACTTTGGAAGCCAATCTTAGCCAATCAAGATGGAGTCTGAGAAATCTGAAACACCCGTTTCGTTGAATGGCTCTAGAGAGACTGTGTACCAATTTGCGTGATGTTTGGACCAAATCTGTAGGTGTACTGTCCAAAAACTTGTTTTGCACAAAGCGGCCTCCTGGTGGTGCTATAACAGGCCGTTCTGGAAATTTTGGGGCAGAGGTTCATCGTTGGCATCCAGGGAGTGTGTGTGCAAAATGTGGCATCGACCGGGTTAACGGTGCCGGAGATTAGCTGTTCACAGACGGAAGGACGGATGGACGGACGGACACACACACACACGGACACACGGACGGACGGACGGAGTGCAAAACATACTCTCTCCCCATGCCTTCGGCCTGGTGGAGACAATCAACCTTTTTAAAGTGATTAAACCCAAACAATCTGTTCATAGGGCATTAGAGCCAACACTAAGAGTATATAAACCTTGCTTCCCCTCTGGTCAATATCAATGGACAACAAAATAAAGCGTGGTTAACAGGTTATGAAATGTCTCACTGGCCAATGAAGCAAAGGGGTGGGGCAAAGCCACACCAGTGGAAGCCAAGATGGTAAGTGAGGACTTGTTGAGTTGATTATGGGTTTACCTGAAATCACCTGACTCAATTATTTATTATTGAAGTCAACAGCACTATTGGATAATAGTGTGCTTGGCGATGTGCTGCTTGGTGCAGAGTGAGAACAAAATGTTTGCTCAATATTATGCCATACCTTGGTGTCGTTTTGATATTGTCAAAAGTATGCATTTTCAGTAGGGGAAAGTACATTTACGATTTATAGGCATAATAGAAGTCTTATCCGGAGAAACACAAGTGCTAGATCAGAGCGAATGGCACGCACCCTGTCAACAAAATGACAGGGTAATTTGTCACTAAGTGAGTGAAAAACAATTTAGTGCTTCAAAGTAGTTACTGTGGAGGATACCAGGCTGACATCAATCCCAGCATTTGATCAAAATGCAATCTAAATAACATTCTTAGACAAATGGTATATGTTTATGTAAATATACATAGTGACCAAGTACCCAACATGCTGTAGATCTGCATAGTATATAACTTGAGGGGGTTCCAGGGGGTCCCTATGCTATTGCTAAATGACGGGTAACTGAGAGTATAAATGTGGGTCCGTATGGCCTAATGCATCGTAAACTGGGAATCCTCAAAATGATAAGGTTTGACAATCACTGGTATAACTAGCATCTAGGCAACAGGAAGTGATGGAAGGAAAGTGCTATGGGATGAGGCAGTCTGAGAAGGACTGCGGTGGGAAATGGACTGTGAGTGCAGTGCTGACTGGGGGTTCATTCCACAGCTTGGGAGCCAGGAGGGAGAACAGTCTATAGGATTGGGACTCAATACCAGGGCTGGACTGGCCACCGGGCATACCGGGCATTTTCCCGGTGGGCCGCGACCCTAGGGGGCCGCCATGATAAAAAAAAAAAAAACGTTTTATTTTATTTTATTTTTTTTTTGACAGGCAGGCAGGCCAATAGGCGGCAGGCCACCAGAAAAGGTCCGGGCGTGCTGCCATTCTGGGGTAGCGCCCCCCCTGACCCCCCCCCGGCGGTGCAGTGCAGGGGGGGGGCCACATAATATTATGTTGCCTATCTGCGCGCTGGTTGTGGTGGGCCGGTCTGGGCCAAATTCACGCGAAAGTGCCCGGGCCGAATTTTTGTCCCAGTCCAGCCCTGCTCAATACATTTAGTAAAAGGCAATTGCTTTTCCCTCATGAGGCAAACTTTGAGAAAGCTTTCTTTAATGAAGAAAATAATATGGAACTTTCAAGAGCCACATTGTAGGCCTACTTGAGAGGGATTGGTTGTTGAGGGTGCATTCATGCGAAATGGTTACCATCAGGGTGGCACAAATTGGCACTAAGACAGTGATTTGTTTTTCATTTCGCATTAGGCGACTGACCCCCAAGGACCCAACTTTGAGGACCTCTGAACTAAGTAACTTATCAAGAGTAGCATTCAAAGCAGGTACTATTTTATTTTACATGTATTTTATTTATTTTATACATTTTGGTCTTTTTATGCATTTATTTGATAGGACAGTAGACTGACATGAAAATGAAATGGAGGGACACACTATGGGGGGACAGCAATAGCAGCCTAGGCCATTCATTTCAGATTTCATGAGCAATCATATTTCTACTTAACTTAAGTATTATTTCAGTGAAGTAGCAGCAGCTGCCCCCCCCCCCCCCCCCCCCCCACCACCCCCAATTAATCTCCCTCTTTTGTGTTCTCTTCATTGCCTTCCGGTTGCTGTTTGCATTGATTGAATTCTTTATTAACATGTTTGATAATAGTACGGCAGTAGGCTACAGTCAAGCTCTGCACTGCGTAAGTGTGTATTATTCTCTGTCTCTGTCACACACAGTGACACACTTTCTCTCCTGCATTTCTATTTCTTACACTCTTTTTCTCTACTCCGCCCCCATTTCCGCCTTTGCTCTCTGCCTTTCATCGTGTGTGTGTGTGTGTGTGTGTGTGTGTGTGTGTGTGTGTGTGTGTGTGTGTGTGTGTGTGTGTGTGTGTGTGTGTGTGTGTGTGTGTGTGTGTGTGTGTGTGTGTGTGTGTGTGTGTCCTCCCTGAAGCAAGCGGCATCATTGTACACGATGGACAGCTAAAGTGTGTGTGCGTCGCTATTTCTGTTTCCTCCCTGTCATCTTCCCTCCATTGGTATCAAAATAGCTCATTTCCCCAGGAGAATTGTGGGATGTTGGTGGAGTGTGAGTGTAACAGGTGTCTCATTACTGTGCTCATAGCCTGCCCCAGGGAGAGACTCACACCTTGCTATCACACACACACACACACACACACACACACACACACACACACACACACACACCTACACAACTGTTTTACGAAACTGTATTACTATACTATTATGAGACATTTAGGACCTAATTTATAGATAGAATGAAAAAACATCGCATGGATGCACCTGGGACGTATCCTCAGTGATCCCAAGGTCATCGGGGTTTCGGGTCTCGCAACATCATACCCCTCACTCAGGTGACCCAGCCGGGGTGATCAAGTCTCGACTTACAGCCCAGTAGCTATACCCTCGATCAGTCCCATTAGGGAAAGACCAGAGCCACACAATCCGTTGCTCCGGAACTACTGTGCCGGTACTGGGAGGTAGATCAGTCTGGCGCGTGGAAGGACTAGGCTCTGTGGGTTGACTCCTGTCCGTGCCCCTCCTACGTCTCACCAGGTCCACTCCTGCTCTCACAAGGTCCAGGACCTGTGTGTTGCACCAGGCTCCCAGCACCAGATAGAGTATATATTGTGGTGAAAATATTTTTTTTACCACTGTTTGTCATTTGTAACCCTGACCCTAAAGACTGAGTTTAATTGCGTTTACTCAAAATTGGATGTGTGACAGCATCACAGAACTGTATCTAACAATGTAACCACCAGGAAAATGTTCCTTGCAATGTCTATTTATGAAATTGTATATCCTATTTGTGGGGATAGTTGGTCCTTACAAGTATAGTAATACAAGTGTGTACACACACGTGTGCATGCACGCACGCACGCACGCACGCACGCACGCACGCACGCACGCACACACACAACAGTGACAAGCAATTGTTGCAGAGATAATTCTCCTCCACAGCTATCTCTCTGTTTCTGTTTTTGTATCTGTCTCCCTCTGTGTGAGTGAATAACCACACATGAATAATTCTAATGTGTTGACTGCCAAGAACCAAAGTCTATCTTCAGATGCATTGATTGTGGTGGAATGTTACAAAGTATATTTACTAAGGTACAATTTTGAGGTACGTTTACTTGAGTGTTAGTCTACTTTATAGTTATTATACTTCTCACTCTCATCTCAGAGGCAAAATGTAGGCTACTTTTTACTCTAATACATTTGACAGCTTCAGTTACTATGCAGAATTGTATTATTATTTGTATTATTATAATGAATTGCATTTTTAGAGCGCTTTTCCAAGTGCTCAAAGTGCTTTACAATGGTTCATTCATTCATAAATTGGGAGGTGAAGCGGCGAACAGTCGACGCCAGCGTCCTCACTTCCCACATTCACACACCAACTCATTGGAGGCAATGTAGGGTTCAGTGTCTTGCCCAAGGACACTTCGACATGTGGACAGGGGGAGCCGGGATTCGAACCGATCTACAAGATCAGATTTTTTCTTGTTTTACATTTACTGTTTTACTTCTACAAGTACATTTGGATGCCAATACGTTATCTAAGTGATTTCTGAATACAGGTATACGTGTACACTATTTTTATGTTGTGTTATTGCTACTTTTACTTAATAAGTCAAACAAAAATCTGATTACTAATTCCACCTCTGCCTTCTTTCTTGCCTGCTTTCAAAGTCATGAGAAGTAGGTATATTTGCAATTGAATACCCATTTTATTTTTTCTGTGATGTGCCATTTTACCCTCATGCAGTATGTGCCCGTCATTATGGGCTGTAGGCCTAATGATTATTTACAATTTACAATTTAGGCAATAGCAAACGCTCTTAATCCATTCCACATCTGCCTGTTATAGCGCCATCATGAGGCCAATTTTTGCTAAACACATTTCTTTATATTACTCAATCTGTATTCACTACCTCTATAGTCATGTGTTCAAAATAGACCTGTTAGATCTTTCACTTATTACTCCTACACAAGTACACATTTTGTCCAAACATCACAAACACTAAATGATCCTGGTGGAGACCTGCTTTTCTAGTTAAAGCTATATTTTTCTTCAAAGCTTCAGTATGCCACAGGGGGGAAGATACCGTGAAATACTAAGCATATTTATTTGGTACAACTAAATGTCATGCCGTTGCATCTTTGTCGCAGTTAGCTGGAGATAAAGTTATGTATTTATTATCTCAGACACAGACACACATAAACAAATCCTAATGAGGCATTTGACTGGTAGTTTGTTCCCAGGTCTAATGCTCGTTACAGAGATATGGAGTGTGTCTCTATAATTGTGCTGTGTGTGTGTGTGTGTGTGTGTGTGTGTGTGTGTGTGTGTGTGTGTGTGTGTGTGTGTGTGTGTGTGTGTGTGTGTACTAAAGATTCTGGTTGGTGTTTGGGTTAATAGGACTAAACATTTAGAGGTTAAATTTAGGGGTTAGGGTTAGTTGCTGTCCGCACACCAAAAATAGCAGAGCTTGCATATCTGTTATTTTCAGCTTTAAAGTTAGTGGTAGAAATGGAAAATAATTGTATGGCATTCAATGTTGATGCCCTCTTTGTATAGTAATACTGTACAAACGTGTGTGTGCGCTTGTGCTCGTGTGTGCGTGCGTGCATGTGTGTTTAGAGAGTCCTATCATGTGTGGTTGTTTGTGTGCATACTATGCTTGTATGTACAATAAGCGTGTCTGTTACATGAGGTCTACGGGTCATTAAGCAGTCAGTCAGGGGAGGACACAGAAGGCTATTATGCGAGTCTGGTCTGGATGCTAAATGTTTGATAAGCCAGCAAATAACGGATGTCCTGTTGTGTTACACATGACCCATGGTGCACTGACTGCACTATTGAAACATAATGCAGGGGGCTCAGGGACGGCAGTGTATGCTCTCTCAGAGTTAAATAAACACTCTTTTACAGTATAAATTGTGGTCCCAGAGATAAACATCATATAAAAATGTGGGGTCTGTCTACTCAAACTGGGGGTCCTTGAAATGAAATAAATGGTTGAGAATCACTGCTTTATATCGCATACAAATAGGGCAGCTGAACAATCAGATGAAGCTGTAGTGTAGTGTTTGACGAATGGAATCTGTGCAAGTGACCTAGCTGGTGAAGGAACTGAGCATGATGCCAAACGTTTGCTCATTTGCTGCAGATGGTGTGGTAGAATTCACTGCCGAGGAATCCCTGTGCAAAGACCATGCAGTGCTGAAAACTGCTACAGTGGCCACCTTCTTTGATTCACAGACGTAATAAACTAAGGCAGTTTATTTGTAGATCAGCCGTTTTTGCCAAATGATCACCACCGCGGGTGTTCTAATCCACCGCGGTGCATCCGGCTTTGTCAAGCGTCTATACGCCCAATGTTTGGGGGAGGGAAGCCAGGTGGGGATGGTGGTATTTGTCACTACACAACTAATATTCCTATGGGCTGGGGCGGCACCTGTCAGCGAGGAGTGTTGGGCGGCAGGAATCGGACAAAGGCTCTATGCCCTCCCCGTGGGGGCTATCCCCACTAGGCTCTATGCCCTCCCCGTGGGGGCTATCCCCACTAGGCTCTATGCCCTCCCCGTGGGGGCTATCCCCACTAGGCTCTATGCCCTCCCCGTGGGGGCTATCCCCACTAGGCTCTATGCCCTCCCCGTGGGGGCTATCCCCACTAGGCTCTATGCCCTCCCCGTGGGGGCTATCCCCACTAGGCTCTATGCCCTCCCCGTGGGGGCTATATCCCCACTAGGCTCTATGCCCTCCCCGTGGGGGCTATCCCCACTAGGCTCTATGCCCTCCCCGTGGGGGCTATCCCCACTAGCAGGTGAGCCAGTATAGGATACAACTGCAGGGAGAAGACAAGTAAAAATCTAAAGAATGAAAAAGGGTTGACGAGAGTGTGATGTAATGCGACAGTGCGGACTAAGAAAAAACAACTCTGGACTTCTGCCCAGTGCCCTCCACTCTCTTCTGTCTAGCAGCAGGGCCTTCATCAGTGTAGTTCATACTTGCACCATATATCTTGAAGGCAGCAGCATTCACTTTTTTTAAGTGCTATTTTCCCATTGTCATTGCCATATAAATTAGGGCAATGGTATGGGGTTGGTGCAGGGGCGGCCTTAAGGATCGGGAGGCCCCGTTCATGACATCATAATTGTAATAATTCATAATTATTATTATTAAAAAACAAATGGTATCATGAACAGCATACAGCACAGCTGTATAAGAATACACAAAAGCAGCTTATTTTACTTTGTCTTGAATTACTGTAGGTATAACTGGGAGGCAGCATAGGCTATACAATGATGCAATCGCAACTCTCAGAGCTGCTAGTGCAGTGAGTGGAACACCGGGAAGTGCGAACAATTACAAACAAACAACACAGGTCAACTGCAGAGATGAGGCTGAATAATTGACAAGGCTGATTGGAAGGCTGCGATGCAATGCAATATTACTACTACTAATACTAATTCTAATTACCTATTTATTATTTTTTTCTAATCGGGAGGCCCCTGGAGGCTCGAGGCCCGTTTCAATTGAAACATACAGTATATGAGGCCGCCACTGGGTAGGTGTTAAACAAATTACTCCCAGGCATTTGTTCTTGCCCATGGTTGGAATTGCACATAATACAATTTACACAGTTTTTGATTAGATTATAATTTTACTTAACTTAATTGTGTGCTTGTGATGTGAGCTACAATGCTGCAATACATGCATGATGCTGTGAATTCCAAAGCTGTGTAGTTTTGAGACTTCAGCATGGCTTTAATAAATGCAAACAGCAACTGAGACACTTTTCAAATCATTATTGTCTATTTATTATACAAAATGGCCAGAAAAGGCCTATAAAAAAAACAATTGTATAATAAAAAGCATTGTACACATGAGTTGTAGTAGAAGTACTAGCCTACATGGCGTTGACGGTGGTTGCTTAGAGTTGCATGAGTTAAAAACTGTGCATGGCTTCAGTAACTGTAAACGGGTCACAGAATGTTGCATATCCACTGTGGGAACTGCATTGCAGGGGGCGCCAGAGAGTCCTCTGGCAGCTTGGGGATTCCATCCAGGACCTGCAGCTTTGGCAAACAGGAGAAAACACTAGAGAGAGAGAGGGTGTGGGGAGGGGGGGATAAATGTGAATTCAAACATTAATATGACATGTCATACAGTAAGTATCGCTTCCTCTTCTCCATCTCTCTGTTTCCTCTTTTTCCTAAATCGGTTTTGATATCAATAATCTCCGTCTTTTTGATCAATCTCCGCCTTGAGCGCTGGACGTTACTAATTGAAAAGGCGGAGAACTTTGTCCTGTGCGCTCAGGGTGTTAATTAAGAGGCTAGGTTTAGCCTTGAAACCAAATTGCCTACTGTATTTTGGCAGTGGTGGAAGAAGTCATCTGATTTGAGTAAAAGTAGGAATACCACAACATAAAAATAGGGCCTGTATTCAAAAATATCACTTGAATAAAAGTACAATAGGGCGTGGCATCAAAATGTACTTATAGAACCAAAGTGAAAATGTCCGTCTGCCTGTCAGCGCCTCACCGTGTGCGGTAGTCCTGAGTGAAGGTGACAGGGTTCCTGGTCAGGTTGAGGGAGCGTAGCGGGGTGTTCCCCAGAGCCCCCAGCCCCCACAGGGAGCCAATGGCGTTCTCCGACAGACACAGGTGCTCCACGGCGGGGAGCTTTGGCAGCTGGCGCAGGCTCACCAGGTGGTTGCGGTGCAGGTTCAGCACTCTGCACCTGTCCATGGAATCACATGTAGGGGTGTGACAGTTAATCCAACTAATCGCTTGTTTAAAATATGGTATTGATAAGAACTAATCAATTCCTATTTCCGGCATTTCATTAGGCAAAGAAATTCAAAGATTTCAAAATAATTTCTCTATTTTTGCATGACACTGTTGCAGCTAAATGCTTAAGAGTTTTTTTTTAACCAATTTGATTAAAAGGTTTGAATATACGTAGCCTATAAAAAACAACTAAGACAGTAAGCTTGTAATTCAATGAAATAAAACAATGGTAAATGTTGTGTGCTCTGTTGTGGATAATGCGGACAAGCAGTTTGTTTTCAAGCAGTTTGTTACAAATGCCAGACAGATGTTCTGTTACAGCATAATTACTTGATTAAACAATGTGAGGTTAAAACACCTTATTTTACATATAGTAACCGTAACGGTTATAAAATAGAATTATACAACTCACAATCAGGCATATTTCTTGCAAGCTGCCCCTGCCAATATTGCAAACTGACATTGTTGTGTGATCCAATGCGGCATCTACAAGGGGTAGGCAACCTTTGGCATCTACAAGGGGTAGGCAACCTTTGGCATCTACAAGGGGTAGGCAACCTTTGGCATCTACAAGGGGTAGGCAACCTTTGGCATCTACAAGGGGTAGGCAACCTTTGGCATCTACAAGGGGTAGGCAACCTTTGGCATCTACAAGGGGTAGGCAACCTTTGGCATCTACAAGGGGTAGGCAACCTTTGGTATCTACAAGGGGTAGGCAACCTTTGGCATCTACAAGGGGTAGGCAACCTTTGGCATCTACAAGGGGTAGGCAACCTTTGGCATCTACAAGGGGTAGGCAACCTTTGGTATCTACAAGGGGTAGGCAACCTTTGGCAGCGGTGCCAACATTGGCACAAAGAAGGGTGATCACAGGCACACTGGCATAAGTGTGTGAGAGAGGATTTTTATCTTGTCAAATTTGTATATAAATTACATCCTGCACATAATTCTACATTCATTAAAACTCTGAACTCTGACTGGGGAGGGAGTCTGGGAGATAGTGGGTTATTGCTCTCAATGGAAAGACAATAAAAATAAGTGGGAAGGTTATGTTCGTGGACAATCAAAATGTTTTGGATGTTTTACGTGGTGTCATTAAAATGAATGTTGACATTGCACACTGACTATTTAGAAAATATAGCACTTAATTTCAAAAAGGTTGCAGACACCTGGTGCAGAACATGATGAGGGCGATGCGGTTCTTAGGTTCTATAATGTTCTGTGGAATAGATGTTATCTCTTTTGCATAAACAGACACTTGAAATTCTGCTTAGTTAGTCAAAGTTTTCATGGCAAATGTCGTCATGTATTTGTGATCACAGTACAACGGTGTTGCAGTGGAGCAAGTCTGCATCTTCAAGTTCCTTGCATACACATCTCAAGGGACCTGAAGTGGGCCACACACTCCACAAAAGTGGTGAAAAAGGCCCAACAACGACTCTGCCTCCGGCGCCTGAAGCAGTTCAGAGTGAGCCCCCGCATCCTCAGAGCGTTCTACAGCAGCACCATAGAGTGTTCTGACGAGCAGAACCACTGCCTGGTTCATGAACTGCACCGATGAGGAACGCAAACCACTGCAGAGAGTGGTGCGAACAGTGCAGTGCATCTTTGCAGGGGAGCTTCCCCCCTGCAGGAAATACATGAGATATGTTGTGTGGCTAAAGCGCAGTGATATTCAACACCCCAGCCATAGCCTGTTCCACTCGGCCAGGCAAATATTACCGGAGCATATAGGGAGCAGTACCACTGTTAGTACAACTGTTTTTACTTGTCAGCAATCATACTGTTGAACAAGAGCTAAGTCTGGTGACACTGCACAGACTGAACTGAATTTGTTTTAATAGGGACTCCTTTATATTTATACACGTACATTCATGACCTACTTATCTATGATGTACTCACACTGTATCATGCAGATTAGTCATATATTCTCTCTTCGGTAACCCTGATTTTCCAGGAATCACACGTTGGAGGTTGTCATTCATATGGATTTTTACTTAACCTGAACACTTTCCCAGTTCCCACTTGTCCATGTTCCCAGCCTGGGAGTAGACATGGGCTTGGTGGGGGAGTGTACGGTGCATTGCGGCCTTGTGGGTAGTGTAGTTCTTACCTTGGCAGGTATATAGAACTCAGGTTGGTAAGCGAGTTGTCGGCCATTTGTAGTTTCTCCACACGGATGAGTCGTCTGAGAATCCTACGGAAGTTCTCCTGTTGGTAGGGATCACCAAGATCCTGGTAGCTTAGATTCAACTCCTGGGAACAGAGGGAGAGAGACGTTACTTTCAACGTGTGTCCAACACTGAGGCCGCAGTCCATAACGTTTTTGTGTGAATAGAAATGTATTCTATTATCTAACTAACACAACTGTAGTGATTGCAGGTGGTCTCCCTGCCTTTCCGTTGAGAAGATTCTGTGATTGAACTACTGGTTGACGAGGTGTTGCATGAAACTGAAATGGACATGACTCGCCTCCCCAAAACATGCTCACTACAGTTTAACATTAAACATGTTGGCATTCGTGCAGCGGACCTGGGTTTGAATCCCGGGTACAACATGAAACTTATGGAATGCAGCTCTGTCTCTACTGTATGTCTCTCTGTGTCTCTCTGTGTCTCTCTGTGTCTCTCTATGTCTCTCTATGTCTCTCTGTGTCTCTCTGTGTCTCTCTGTGTCTCTCTGTGTCTCTCTATGTCTCTCTATGTCTCTCTATGTCTCTCTGTGTCTCTCTGTGTCTCTCTCTCTCTCTCTCGCACGCACGCGCGCGCGCACGCACGCACGCACGCACGCACGCACGCACGCACACACACACACACACACACACACACACACACACACACACACACAGTTTGCTGACTCACCAAGCAGTTTTCCCAGTTCTCTTGGAGCCTTTCCTCCCATCTCTGTCCTTCCCCTGCTGTCCTCCACCTCCTCCTGCCTGTCTCCAGCTCAATGCCATCCCCCTCTCTGACAAACAGCTCATCTGCTGTTGGCCCTGGTGGAGCACATCAGTCCGGGGTAAACATTTTATCCACACTGCCGATACAAAGCCTGTGTGCACTCCACATTTTTGGTCGAAATAGACGTATTCATGTCAGTGGTTCTCAAACGTTTTAATTTCAAGACCAAGGACCCCCATAACTCTTCACAGGTCAGAGTTACAAACCTCTAAGTGTCCATTTGGTTCCTAAATCATTTTCCTAGGGACTGCCGGAAACCCCCACAAGGGTCCCTGGACCCCACTTTAAGAACCACTGATTGATGTGGATCAAAGTTCAAAATATATCCTCTCCTATATTATAATTGGCTAACGGGAGGACCGTCTGGAGGGTTGGCGGACCACGTCATCACGCTCATGCCTCCATGACTCAGCCATTATCATATAAGGAGTTCACAAAGCAGCTACGCCCACATATGGAGTGTGTTGGCTAACCTCAATGTGCCGTCATGACATGATATTAGGGCGGCGCAAACAAATCAGTCAGCTCCATATGCATGGGCTCAAAAAGGGACATGCCCTGAGTTGAATCAAACAAGAGTAACTGTAGAGCAGCAAAGAGCAAGAATGTCTAAAGACTTGCTCGAGGTCACAGAGCAAAAAGGTCACAGTGGTTTCCACACACTCCCTGACCTTCTCTGACCCTGGGGCAGGTCAGCTGGTCTCCTGTGACGTCACTGTGCTCCAGACGATGCCAGGACAAGAAGCGGAAACGGCTGGAGGGCAACTAGCGGAGACAAGATGACACAGAGGAGGAAAGACAACAGTTAATAGTCTGCTACAGCTTCCCTGTGGAATAACAAATGCATGAATATTAATAACATAATATACAATACATTCTGTATTCTGCATTTAGCATAAAACATTAAACCATTGATAAAGCTGATGAAAATTCATGATGGTAAATCATACTTTTTCATGGTGACTTTAAAATGTTGGTTAATGAAGGAGTCAGCGGTTTCTAATCAGCTGATTGCAGTTACCTAACTTTGTGGACACTAAATAGCCTCAACAGTACTGCATCTAACTTACGTATACGTCACTTTAGAAAAGTGTTTCACCCTGACATCCCTAATTGGGCCATGTCATTGTATTTGAAAATGTTTGACATTTAAAAAAGAATCTTCAACAAATAGCTAAGCCCTCAAAACCCCTCAAGTCTTCTTCAAGATCTTATCACACCATTTTCACTACTTTTGCGAGACACTGTAAAGCATATTAAAATCACACCCGTGTGAAGTGAGTGGTGCAAGTCTGTGTGGGGATGGGGGGGGGGGGGGGTGGAAGTTCCCACAGGAACACACCCAGGGTGCCGGCCCGATTCCGGCGAGCCGCCCCGCATCCGAAACGGTTGAGAAATGAGAGAGTTACCGTGTTGGGGTCAATCTACTGTACCCTCTACTGTACTGTAGACTGTACTGTCACTGTACTGTACTGGCACACCCGAAATCACCATATATACAGTTAATATGTGCGTGTGTGTTTGTGTGTGTGTTAGGTTGCGCACAGGTGGTGAAAAACAGCCATGCTGTTTTCGTGCTCAGACGCACCCAGCCACCCACCCACACACATAGCTCCGTAAGGGAGTGGTTGCACCACTCAAAAACATTCAAGGTTTCTGCCCGACAGCAACATTATGTTATTTTAAACCATATATTATCATTACAGTTCTACACGCCTCACCCTATTCTTCCTCCCCCTTCTTTCTTTCTCTCTCTCTGGCCACTTTTTACTTTCAACTGTCTCTAGAGAAAACGGCAATGTCCCGTTGCGTTCTCATCTTTTTATTCAGCCTTTACACGGAGATGCAACAGTGACTGAAATATTGCTGTTCTGTTAATCTGTTCTGTTTTTTGTTTATTGCTTTGAAAATGTTGTATTATGTTGTACTGTATCTCAACACTCTCGACACTGTCTGCAAATGAGGGTAACCAATGAGAATAAATAAAGGTTTGAATGAATGAATGAATGAAAACGCTGTAGTGTGCATGCCAGGTGGCGGTGGCGCACTGCCAGATAGACCAGGCACACATGTGTACTATCTTATCACAAGGCTGTTTGTTTACATCATGGTTTACATTCACCAATGCAGCGGCTCGCTAGTCGCTGCATTTGTATTCGTATGGTGAGCGGGGCGAGGGAGAGCTTGCTCATTCTAGGAACTCCAAATATCGCCTACGGCTCTGCACCAATGTAATAAACATCAGCGACGAGAGCCGACGTGAGCCGACGTGAGCCATGATGATGTCACACGTTTTGCGGATTCATCGTTTTGCCCGTTTACATGGAGACGCCAGCTGGAGCGTTTTCAAAGATTTCCACTATGCAAGGAGTTTTCACTTTGTTGCATTTTCAACCCCCAAAAACGCTGTTGTCGTCTAAACGGACCCATGCAAACGATACTTTATTTTGCCGTTTTCTATGGAAACCGTTCTTGTGTAAAGGGGCCTCTGTCTCACCCCTCTTGTCTAGCTGAACTTATCACTCGCAAGCCCACTCAGACAGCCCTGTCCCCCTCTCTCTTACACGGTGACTGTAACCCTACACCTCTCACTATACCCATGACCCCACTCCAGCTGACCCCTGCTGCTAGCCGTACTGACCTCTGTAGTGGACACTGTTATAAGAGACTCCAGTGCACACGTGCCTTATGAAACAATACTATGCAAGAGTACTATGTGGAACCGACTCAAGGAACCCAGACGGTCCTCTGACCCCACTTTGGGAACCACTGGTGGGTGGTCTACAGCATGGAACAAGTGGAAGTGGGATTTTATTTTATTCTTTATCATTCTTTTCTCACATACTTAAATTCCTACAAATTAATTCCTACAGTACAGTACATTACACTGTATAGTGCATACATGCCTACATCCCACACTTTTCTGTACTGCCACTGCTATTGTACCCTATTTGCTCGTGCCCGCGAGGAGCCCCCATCAGGAGCACCTCTTTCAACTTTTCGGAATTACAGGCTCTATAGCATTCAATGATTGTGGGAGAGATAGTCTGGGCTTGAGAAACTACACAACCCAGCACCCACTGTGGATGTTCTCATAGTTAATCCTGCACTAAGAGCGTGAGAGTGGGTATAGAAATGTGAGTATCTGGATGTCTGGAAAGGGACGTCAATCATATAGCACAAAATCATATCTGAAACGATGAATCAAATATCAATTTGATCGATCAACAATAAAATTCAACAAATATAATTCAACAGAAATGGGCTGGAGGGCCAGAATTTTGAGGAGGAAAATGAGGAAGGAGGAAGAGGAAAACTAGCGAGAGGAGGAAGGCAATGGGAAGTACAGTTGGATCGATCAGCATTTCTTATATGGATAAAAATGTTCATCATAAACCTTGAAGTCATGTGTCTCCAATTCACACAAAATTAGCATGTTTATTCTGCATCACTCAGAGCTCAAACTCACAAACTGTAGACACAAGGCCATGGTTTGAATGTCTTGAGCTACTTTCAAAGTAAGAACTATGTGAATTAAAGCTGATATTGTAGTTTTTCTTAGTCTACTGCTATGGCCATGGTTAGGTTGCTGCAATACAACTGGGTTTCTTCTTAATCCATAAATGTATTTAAAAACTGCACAGCATTCATTTAGGGTCATGGATTGTGTGTGGTTTCTAGAAACAGATACATTATTAATATTACCAAACAAAAACACTTGTCAAATTCTGATTAGTGATTACTGCAGTTTCCATTGCAGTGCTGGTTTGGAGCATAGAGTATATAAAAGGATAGAGACTGAACTTGCGCGAAGCTCCGCCCCCCCAGCTATTCATGTCAGTGGAAGTTGCTCAGTGGCGTTTTGAAGCACCCGGAAGACTGCCGGAAGTACCGTCTCAGAACGTCTACTTCCGCATTTGACCACCAAATTTTGGTGGTCAAATGCGGAAGTGCAACCGAGCGCTCAATGTTAAAGCCCAGCTGCACGGGGTTTCCCGGTCATGAATCCACGGGTCCGCCTGTAGTCCCTCCTCCTACCACTAGGGAGGAGAGCTTCAACGTTGAATAGCCTCACTGGCCCCTTGGTTTGGAGGGTGGAGCCAGAGACAATCAGAGTAGGGGAGACAAAATTTCTCTGCACTGACTTGCTCTGAGCACACAGTGTCTTGCTTAGGGCACTTTACCAGGCGATACAAACAAAGCATGCAAGTACCATTAAGGCTCCATGGACAGTCTGAAGATGTAGTGTACAAAGTTTGTTGTCAATTGAGCAAAGAATAAGAATGAGTGAGGATGTAGTTTTAATGCAGTTTGTGAGATAAACAGAGTTATGGACTTCAGAATTCACAAGTTTTGGCTCATTTCCTGATGAGATATATTAAAGGGATTGTGACAAACGTTTAACATTCAGTAGATTTTCTGTGGTCTGGGGCTTTCTGGCTCAAACAAGTGCTCTGATTTTCCTGTGGACTGTGATGTAAGAGTCCACAAAACCCATATATGACATTACAATTTGCCAGCAGATGTCACTGTTGAGGCCTGTTTCCCTGTTTTAATTGCAGCTCAAAAGGCTTCGAGAACACAGAGAAAACTCCAGACCACACAAAATCCACTGAATGTTCGAAGTTCAGTGGGTGAAAAATTCAAATAAATGTCATGAAACCTTTAATTATAGAACATTGTTCTCAAACATTTTCATGTCAAGGATGTATAACAATACATTTTGCTGGGTATCCACTGGAACCCCCTGAAGGACCCCTGGGGGTTGACAACACTTTTAGAACCATCAAGAGAAAGAATAAGAATTGCAAATACAAGCAGGGCTGGCATTTCTAATAAAGTCCCTTGAAGCTGGATATCACTCAATATGCGTACCACCTGTTTGCACATAATGCAGGAGGCAGCAGGACATTGCTCTGCTGAAAGCGAGCACTTCCAAACTCTGAAAAATAATCAGCTTTCAGCTCTGCTGAAAGCGAGCACTTCCAAACTCTGACACTCTGAAAAATAATCACCTGCAAGGAATTATTGACAGAATGTAGCTCATACATGTCTACGGTGGATTTTTATGAAACAAACACTTTTATGAAACAAACACAAACACTTCAAGTTTTTCGTACAGCTGCAATGTTGTAGTTTTATGTCGTTTATCAGATAGGACTTTTCTGTTTAGATGTACAGTATGGGCTGTCAATGGAAAATTGAGGCTGCTGCTGGCAAAGCTTAATTGCCTCCACCACCCGAGCCGCCACCATATTGTTCATAGTCTTGCATTGCTCAAATGTTTAAACTGAATGTTGAACTCAAACTGAATGTTGGATTCATGTGTGCATGGCTAAAGTAAACTAGAATTCAATGTTGCATATAGACTGATTCAATGTTCTATGGCTTTAACATTAAAATGCATTCAAGTTTGTATGTTTCAAGTTTGCATGACTAAAGTTAATCTGATTAACTGTCTTGTTATGCTCTTGTATACCCATGGGGGGTTTTACTTAACGTGCTGCTTAGACACAATTCAGGGAACATCTCCCAGAACGGAGCCTTTAATGCCAAGTTTAACTGCATTCGATTTGTTGCCATAAATGGTTAAATCTATTCTACTTTGACGTGAATGTTGCTGACTTGAGTTGCAGCCCACCCCTACAGTAAAGCCCTAAAAGCCATGCTACTGGTGGACAGGAATGCAGGCAGCACTGAACTATGCAGCAGCAGATGTTATGGGTGGATGAGAGATTAGGAGGGTGAAGTGAAAAGCTTCTTAGTTTGTTGAATTATATTTTTATCTTTTTAGTTTTTGCTCAGGCAGTCAGGGGAAAACTCTTACTGGAATTATTGATTATTGATTGGAAGTTGATTGGAAGATTGAAAGGGTGAACAGACCAAAAATATCAGCCTTAACCACGTTCAACCTGGCATTACATTTGAAGATGATAAAACATTTTCACAAATGTTCTGAAATAGCATGATCTACTAAGCTCACAGCGTGGCTATTCTAGCTCATTCGTTGTACAACCAATATGGTGCTAAGTGCTTAAGTGAGGTATAGTAGTAAGAGACAGTGGCAGGGCTAGAATGATGCAAAGATGAAGGGTTCATGTAAAGGATAGAATGAGTTGGAGGGGTGAAGGGTATAGAGGAAGTAGACAACATGTGTGAAGGGCACTCACAGGTGTAGTTACTACTCCAGAATCGGGACTGTGGTCCACAGACAGGGGTGTGTGTGTGACGCTGAGGTCAGAGTACTGGGAGGAGTGGGATTTGGGAAAACTGCCACTGCTTGTATTCACACCTGAAGAACTGAGAGAAAGGGAGAGAGAGAGAGATATACAGAACTATATTCACAATCCCCCTTTAGTTGCTGATTTGCCACAGTACATGGCAGCCAAATTATCAGGTGCAGTGGATGCCATTACGGCACCCAGGGAGCTGTTATAGGGGTCAAGTGTCGTTCTTGCTTGGGGACACTTTGACACATGAACCAGTTGAGTCCATGTTTGAACTGATGACCGTCGGATTCCCACAAGGCCCCTCGCACTCAGCTACAGAGTATCTTCTTCATGTGCTGTTTATATGCAATATTGACTAAATCAAATACCAAAATATATTTGACCAAATACCTCACCCAAACCCTAGGATTCTAACTAGGGCTGCAACGGTTGATTATCTTCTTAGCGATTATTGTACTGATTACTTCGATTCATCGAATAATTGAGAACGAATCGACGAATCACTAGTTCAGGGGTTCCTAAACTGTGGTGTGTGCACCCCTTGTGGTGCGCAAACATCTAGTATAGGGGGTGTGTGACATGAAAAGGGTAATGGTGGTTTTATGGTGTTATTTAACACAAACAGCAAATAAAAAAGATATAGAGCAGCTGCGTGTCTCCCAGTGAGATCTAAGATGACCCTCTGGCATTTTCAATAGAAAAAATAAGTCTGCATGTATAATATTCAGTCAAATACAACGAGACTGGGCATTGGGGGGTGCGTCAAACATTTGGGAACCGCTCCGTGACTATAGTCTCAAGCACTATTGTACTTGAAACGTTTTATCCAACAATTATGACATACCCAAAAAAGGATCGATTTTGTTATTAAATTATCGATTATTGATTTTCGTTTTTCGTCATCTATCGAATCGATTAGTTCAATGAACTGTTGCAAACCTAGTTCTAACACCCCTCTCCTTCGCGGGGAGCTGTCCTGGCTGTAATGGAACTCCTGGCACATCCGCTGTGTGTGCTGCCTGAAACCCTGTGCTGTGCGTCAGCCCAGTGGTTAGGGTTACGCTGAACTCTGCCTGCCGCGCTGGACTAGGGCCCGTCGTCATAACAGCACAGGACACCTGAGCAGGTGCCATTAAGACTATAATAGCCACCTGTATAGCAAGGGAAGCTGGTCGCTGATGCTTCTATAATTCATATCGCCCCGGCTTGTTCTTCAATATGGCTTTTACACGATTCATGAATGTGTTTGTTATGATTGAGATCCTTGGTTTTAAAATTCCCTTTGACCTAGTTTTTTCTCTTTCCTCTTCTTCATAAAAACTGCTTAACTATAGGCCTAAATCTTAATACGATTCATGTTCTGAAGCAAACTAGCAGACATGCTTCATAAAACTGAACAACACATCTAGCAAAAATGATAGCCTAAGGAAAGTATTAGAAATTATTATATTGTTTTGGGGGGGCTTACCTTTCTGACATGTCCCAACGTTATGGCGAATTCTCTTGGTCCTTAACGCATGCTGGAAGGCTCGGACTAGCCCTGCAGCTGAGCGGGTACCCATGGAGGCCAACGGACCCCTCCTGTCTGCTTAGCTGCCTGTGGGAGACTGGCTGACAGGGCTGCATCTGGAACGGGCTCTTCCAAGCCACAGTGGCAGGTCACTGGGGGCAGGAGCTGCCTGCTCGTTACTAAGCAACAGGGTGTACTGTTCAGGTGTGTCACCGACCGTGTTGTGGCGCGGTGTGCAGGGGGAAGAGAGCGTGACAGTGGCAGTGGAGTATATGTACTTAAGTACATTTTTGGAGTATTTGTTGTTAATACTTTTTACTCCATTACATTTCTAGGAAGGAACTCTTGGTCTTGGGACCCAAACTTAAAACTCACACACACATGAAACACATGAAACACACACACGCGCGCGCACGTGCATGCGTGCGCGCGTGTGTGCGTGCGTACACACACACACACACACACACACACACACACACACACACACACACACACGTTGTACCTTTGAATACTTAATTAATACTTGAACATATAAAACTTTGTCCACCACTGCATCACTGTGTTGTGTACAACATCACAACATTGTGTGTGTGTGTGTGTGTGTGTGTGTGTGTGTGTGTGTGTGTGTGTGTGTGTGTGTGTGTGTGTGTGTGTGTGTCTGTGTGTGTGTGTGTGTGTTGTGGTGATGTGGGGGTGTGCAGAGGGAATGGTTTCTGAGTGAAGATATTATAAAGGGCACAGCTGTTGCAGCAGCTGCTGGAAATCATGTAAATTAAATAGAACCTGCGGAACCTACTGGCTAATATTGATGTGCAACAGTATGTCTTCTGGCTGCATGTCCAGGCCAATGCAACATCAGACAAAACTATAGCCTACTCATATCAGAAAGTAACTAAAGTACATTTTGTCGGGCAGAAACCTCTTATGTCCATATTTGAAACATTTTGTGTTTTTATTTTCATCAACGACCTACTACTTGATCATACAGCATCACACAAAAGCATCAAAAGTAACAGATTCACAAGCTCGAAACGTGGCGCATATACTTATAACTAATGGCTAATAAAAATGGGCCTGTTGTATGTCAGGTTTCACCTGACAAAAAATAAATCCATTCATTCAAACTGTCACACTCTGCCCAGAGCCTTAGATATAGACGGAGTTACGCAAACTGCGTTCACTTCATGGGGTCAGTCCCTTCTACATAGACTTCTATTGAGAATGGGGACAACCAACTGGGACAAGTCCTGGACCGGAAGTAGGCAGAAATGCATTGGACTCAGGCAACAGGACAGCCCAGCTTTAATGATCTTAAATCCCTTTAATTTAGATTGTTTTGTAGTAATAGTACAACATAAACATTAAAGAGACTTTAGTTGTTACTGTAGAATACTTTAAAACAATTATCATGTTGCACACATGCTTGAAATAGCTCGTATTTACGTCGCCCTCGTTGAAAACAATGTATTTCCAACTCCAGCTTCAGTTCAGGCTGCATGAACAGCGCTCGAACGCTCGAGCACTCGGTTTCTGCCCCCTCAACATCGCAACTCTTCTATTAGATGGCTCTGACTCTGCCACGCCTGGGTCACCTCCCTGACTTTCCCCTCTGTTGTCTCCCCTCCCCGGTGCTGATTGTGAGACTGTTTCCACCTGGGTTACTAAGCTGAAGAGACTTTTGTTAATGGGTTTGGTTAGATTGTTGTTGTGTTGCCTGGAGTGCTCTGAGTGTTAACGGTGTTTCCCCTGTGAGGGTGTACCTTGTTTCGTAAGTAAAAGACTGTTTGAGTTTAAACTGTGGTTTCCTGAGTCTGTGTTCTGGATAAGGGTCCTATATCTGATAAAGAAGCTTCCGTGCCTCTCCTCTTGATTTATCTGACAGTTCACAATGTTAACGGCAACCAAGCTACTGCAGTGGTGGAAGAAGCAAAGAAGTAGTATAGATACTACTCCTGGTCAAAAATTACTTGACTACAAGTGAAAATGCTCTGTCAAATGTGTACTTGAATTTACATGATTGTAAATCATAATAAAAGCTATTCAAAAGTACAACGTACATTTTCATCAATGTATTGCTATATGAAAATGTAACCAAAGTTCAAGCAGACATTTTCATAAAGATTATCATTTATCAAAGTAGCAAAAACAGCAGATCTATAAGCTCAATAGGTGTCGCATTGTGATGCGTTGTGAGCTTGCAGATTTTTCTATGTTTTACTATGCAGTAGGTACATTCATAGTGTACTTTAATATATCAAAACTCAAAAGTATAGTAGCCTATTTGTCTTTGAAATGTAGAGGAGTGAAAGTCGCAAGGATCCAAAAGTACAAATGAATTATAAGTGGGCAGAAGTGACCTTGTTAGAAAACAACTTGGAGCAGAGCTCCCCTCGTGTTATGAGCATGAAACTGACATAGGCTACAGTACGCAGTGGCGTGCACAGACATTTAGAGGGGCAGGTGCTCAAGTTAAAAAAGGGCACCTTGTGCAGCGCGTGGAACCGGCCGGTTGCCTTAATCTATTTTGGGCGGGAACCCCTTTTGGTGTTAGCATTATGTTATGCTTTAGCTATTGAAAAATAGCAGATCTACAAGCTCATAGCGCGCCACCGAGTGGCGCGCTATGAACTTGTAGGTTCACGTTTTTTTTTTTTTTTTTTTTTCAAAAGGGCACATTGCCAAAAGGGCAGGGGGTGCTCTAGCACCCCCTAGTGTCTATCTGTGCACGCCACTGACAGTACGTACGTGTAGCACACGTCAAGACATGACTGCGAGCACAGCCAGTTGACTGACATTCACGCGACGCTGACATTGATTTGGCTACAGCAGCTCTCCGTGATGGGCTGCCTGCTGCATGCAGTGACATTCATCAATGGATTATTGATGAATTCCTACAGTATTTATTTTGTAAATGAATGCCCTACTTCGTCGCACAAGTGTCACGATAATGTATCGCATAAATCTACAAGCTGGCACAGATTGTGAGGCTAATTTCATTGGAACTATTTGTTTTTACTCAAAGGTAATGATTTTGGACATACAAGGTTTTTCCATCTGACAGAGACGATGGAATGTCGCCACCAGGGATTTTGCTTTTTCAAGGATAATGTGTGAGTCAAGCATGTAATGGATGCTATTTATCGTGTCCCTTGACAATCTGTACAGGCCAAAGGGTAATTTTCAAATCTATCTGGATTGTTTAGTATTGTGGGTTTGCAGGGAAATACACAGTAGTAACAGAAACATGCACAATATTATGGTACTGTATGTCTATAGCAGTGGTTCTCACATACTTTTCATGTCAAGGAAGGTCCCCCAATTTGATATACTGTATAGGGCCTATAGGCCATGGAACTTCATTAAAATAGATTGTGTTAATAATGAACAGTAATAAGATTATACTCAGTGGGCTAACTAAAGGCTCACTAAAGGCTTTGCTACTACAAGGAAAACATGCACATGTAGGCTACATGATACTCTTTTTCTACTCTTTGTTTGCCCTTTTTTGCACTCTATATTCTATTCTTTTGTTTGCTGTGTTTTACTGTGTTTGCTGTTTGATGTTATATATTTGCTGCTGCATTGTCTGAAGGAAGCCAAACAAAAATAAGTTTTACTCCTATGTACCTGTACACAAGATGTAACAATAAAGCACAACCTTGACCGTGGCTCACAAACAAATCCCCTTAAAATTGTCAATCTTCTAAAACATTCAATAGTATCTACCACCTCACAACACATCACAGTGCACATTATGATCTGGTATCAGCTTTCTACCTTAGCACTGCAGTTGAGATGGATTTGAATGATTTGGTTCGAAATAGGATTTTCTATTTTGTTATATCTATGTTCCCTACACCAGTAGTGTATAGATAGTTAGTTAGACTTGCAAGGGTCCATTTGGTTCCTATCTACCAATCATTTAGCTGGGGACCCACTGAAACCACCTCAAGGACCCCTGGGGGTCTCCGGACCCCATTTTGAGAAACACTGTTGTAATGAATTCCCTATAAATAAATCCATCAGAATCAAGATGCAGGTCTCATCTGTCCTTGGATACAGTAGTCTGTCCTTGTCTAGTCTTGCCTAGCGATACGATCTGTCTGTCCGTCTGCACACTTTGGGGTGTGTGTGTGTGTGTGTGTGTGTGTGTGTGTGTGGCTCCATCCGTGCCATTACAAACCATCACGCCTCACGTACCCACATTCATTTGTATCCGCACTGCACTGCATAAGCATGTCGCGTAGTTTCCCATTGACATACAATGGGTAGGTGACGCGTGACACGGTAGTCACACGACCGTCTCGCTTCCCTTTTTGACCTACACATCTAGACGTCTATGCGTTTTTATCATAGAGTATATATATAATAGAGACTGAACTAGCGCGAAGCTCCGCCCCCCCAGCTATTCATGTCAGTGGAAGTTGCTCAGTGGCGTTTTGAAGCACCCGGAAGACTGCCGGAAGTCCCTCCCAGGACCTCAACTTTGAGGTCCTGAGTGACGTAGGGCAACCGAGCGCTCAACGTTAAAGCCCAGCTGCACGGGGTTTCCCGGTCATGAATCCACGGGTCCGCCTGTAGTCCCTCGTCCTACCACTAGGACCTAGAGCTTCAACGTTGGAAAGCCTGCCTGCCCCCTTGGTTTTTATGCACTTGTACCTAGTGAACGCACACATTAACAGACGCATGGATGAAGCCCCATAGTGCGTGCGTGCGTGCGTGCGTGCGTGCGTGCGTGCGTGCGTGCGTGCATGTGACAACAGTCCATGTCAGAAATGGCTCCAGACATACTGGGAATGGCCTCATGTCCTGCATGGCAAGCTGAGTTACTGTCAGCTAGCCAATGAATGGCCTGGCTCTGCCGCTAATCTAATTAATCAGCCTCGGAATGCCTAATGGACTCTTCTCTGCGGCTCCCGTGACCTGATGCACTGAATCTGTCTAGCTGAAATCTTACTGATGCTCTAATATTAAACACTGAATACCTAATTGTATACATTGCACTAGCTTGCTTCACCTATACTGTATGACAACATCAGATCAGACAAAGGGTAATTCATTGAACACATTTAACATGTTTTTGCATTCTGCCATTTTGTGGAATTTTCATTCCAATGTATGTTTCCATTTTAACAGTTTAAGAAGAGCAAAATAAACTCTAAAATGGAGATTTCAGTTCATAATGGACTATAGGACTACAGTACAGCACACACAGGGAAAACAGAGATGAACATCAACAGAGATAAAGAAAGCTCACCAAACGAAGAGAAGGACGCCCTTTCGTATATCTGGAACACATTCATGTTTTATTATTGAGTAAAAGTACAGCTGGTGTTTACTGTTGTACTGTATATACAGTACATCCCATAATGCTGCATGCCCTGTAGGCTATCTCCACGGCAACACACCATAGTTACAGCATCCCTCCCTTCTCTCTCTCTCTGCTCACCTGACCTTCATCTGACCATGGCTGTGAATCAACAATGTATATGTGATATAAGGCATAGTATAGGAATTCATCAGCAGTTTAGCCAGTTTAGCCTATAGCGTAAAACAGTGGTTCTCAAAACTTCTTTTTAATTTCAAGGACCCCAGTATGGACCCTCGTAACTCTGACAGCATACACATTTGGCCCATTTGGTTCCTAACTATCAATATAGCTGGAGACCCCCTAGAACCCCCCCAAGGACCCATGGGGGTCCCCAAACCCCACATTGAGAACCACTGACATACAAAAACAACAACCCAGAACTGACGAAATACTGGATATGGATATGGTGTTACTAAGATGGTGTGAGGAAAATTAGCAGTGTATGCTTTTTTATTTCTTTCTTTTTTTTAGCAATAAATATCTAGCATATTTAATTTTTGTATTTATATATATTTATATATTGAACACAATGACCAATGTACAGGAAGATAATTCAAATGTGGAACGCAAAGTACACAGTCTGGACAAGCAAGAGTGTTGATATAGCCTATGCGTATATGTAAGGACCGAAAATGTCTGTGTGTGTGTGTGTGTGTGTGTGTGTGTGTGTGTGTGTGTGTGTGTGTGTGTGTGTGTGTGTGTGTGTGTGTGTGTGTGTGTGTGTGTGTGTGTGTGTGCATGTGTGCATGTGTGCATGTGCGCGTGTGCGTGTGCATGTGCTTGTACGTGTGCATGTGCGTTTGCATGTGCGTGCGCGGGCATGTTTGCATGTGAATGACTATAGAACTTAAAGAACTAGTGTGTGGATTACATGGTGTTCTTTTCTTTGTCTAATATACGGCAAGTAATATAGTACAATCCACCCTTAATGCGTATAATATTTACATCTCTTTCATCTCTGTATCCCAAGTGTTCAAAGCGTACAGTATCAAAACACAGTCACATTATATGTGATATTTCAATACACCATAAAATCATCAGTGTTAATTCAGCCGTTTGTAACTCTGAGAGTGTACAGGTGGAGCCAAATGGACCCATTTGTACACTCTCGGAGTTAAATTAATGGACATTGAGGATTTCACTGTGTATTGTTTAACATTGGCTTCATATAATATTTCCATAAAGAGTATAAAACACAGCTGGAGATGGCGAGAGAGGATAGGTAGCGCTTTATGACGTCAGGGATCTGATTGGCGGTGAGTGCGTGACCTCATATAGCGGGATCGCAGCTGGCAGGGATCGGGATCGGCGGGTCGGTAGGTAGGGCAGGCGATCGCTGTGGTTACATGGAGTCAAAGTCGTGGTCGTTAGGATCGATGACCTCCGGGGTCATGACCCTGCCCATGAACAGGATGGAGCCTGGGGGGGAGGAGAGTGGGTTTCAGTGGTGGAAAACATACTCAAATGTATCAATGCTGCAATATAGAAATATGATGTTACAAGTAAATGTCCGGAATTCAAAATGTACTTAAGTAAAATTACAAAGGTATTGGCATAAAAATGTAGCCTACTTAAAGTACCAAAAGTAAAACTACTCATTGTGCAGAATGTCCCATTTAAAGTTTTCAAATGTATAAAAATCTTTTGAAAATGGCAGATCTACAAGCTCACAATGCATCGCATCGCATTGTGAGCTGTATAGGGCTGAAGTGGGTAATGCATGTTTTCTTTTTAAATAATAAATATGTACAAAGTAACTAGTAACAAAAGTTTTCAAATAAATGTAGTGGAGTAAAAGTACAATATTTGCCTCTGAGATGTACTGGAGTAGAAGTAGTTACTTTACACAATTATGAATATCCTTGTGTATGAGTTATATTGGATGGTCAATTTTATAATGTATTGGAGGAAAGGGATGAGGACCAAAACCAACTGCTATTTACGGTTTGTCTGTCGGTTACTAAACAGCATCATGTTCTCATCCATATCCAAAGACTATGGCTCTGTTGGACTCTAACGTGTTGAAGCACTCTAAGGTTTCTTTTAGTTTTATTTATTCGCACCATAAAATATAGTACAAAAGGTCACATTCAGTCTTTGTTATTTCCGATTCTTTTCGATGCTAAGAAGCTGGAATTTGCAAGCAGGTGTTTGTTGTGAATTGTGGAGGTATATGTATACTAGTGTAGTGGTCTAGATAGTGGGTAGGCATTAGGCTGCGCGATGTATCATATTTATTATCATCATCACAATATACATTTCCACTATAAACACATCACAACACACACTGGCTGAGTTGAAACAGCAGAACACACGCACGCACGCACGCACGCACCATGCACACGCATGCACGGACGGACGCACAGGCTCACACTCATCTCTCATCACTCTACTCGTTTGCAAGCCTGTGGTCAGTCACGGTCTTATAGTTTGCAGGTTTTCCATGGTGTTAGCTTGCTAAGGATCACAAAGTGCACTGGTTTTGTCTTACAAATATGAGGTTCCATGCTGGACAAAAGTAAATTAAATCCTCTTTGACTGACGCCATTCAGAACCAATGAGACTTGGGTGGGCACACTGTGGGCCAATCAGATCACAGGGTGGGTCAGTGCCCATCCGTGCAACTGGTAGATCCACCCCTGAATGCACTCTCTAGTCTCAAGTCAATGGTTCTCAAAGTGTGGTACCCTATTGGTTCTTTAAGGGGGTTCCAAATCGACCCATTGGACCCTCGAACAGTCCATTCTGTTCCATTTGTTCACTTTCAGAGTTATGGGGGTCCTTGACATAAAATAAATTGATAGCCACTGCAATAAGTACACATACACACCTGTCTTCCGGTTTCTGATGACAAAGAAGAATGGGTGGTCTGCCATGACTTGTGGATACAAAACCAAAGTCCTCGTCAGGGCTATCATTCCTGAGAGAGAGAGAGAGAGAGAGAGAGGAGAGAGAGAGAGAGAGAGAGAGTAGGTGATGGGGACTCCTTTGTCACTAATACACACTAACAGATGGGGGCAGTGTTTAATGATATTTGAGAGATTCTGAGCACCTTAAAACCATGTATGCAGGCTACTGTATTGTATGGAACTTGTATAAATTACATTTTATACAAATAAATGCCAACATGTTCAAGCCCAATCATGGCCTTCATCAGGGCAGACAAGAGACACCACAAGAGAGACACCATAAACCACAGCATCCATATTGTGGGGAAAGATTTTGCAGAACATAGCAGATGGACAAGCGTTGCAACGCGTTGTAAGCTTGTCGATTGCCTATTTTCAGCGAAAGCTTTCCCCGCACAGGAACAGAAAAGTCACTATGGAGCCCTGAGGCATTCCTGTCAACCATAGGGTTTAAGTTGTTAGGTGTCTTTGAGATGGCCCGGGCTGGCCTAGCGGTCCAGGCACCTAGGCTGGTAATCCTACTGTGATCTATCAATAAAGGCAAAAAGCCCCAAAAATAAAAACCAATGACAGCCAGGTGTTATCAATTATTCTATCACCAGGGTTAAAATAGAGTTTGAAGTTACAATGGGTTTGTATAGGGGCGTGTCTGACAATAAAATGAGCATCAAATGACTAAATACTGAATCAAGCAACTTCTAAACTGTCTAGTGTGCTCACAAAAGCCTGAGGAGACGTTAAAAGGACCCTAAACATGTTTGAAATTGAAATATACAGTACTACTGCTTTACTGCTACCCATGACAATTTATTTGTGTCCTATACTCAGTATTCAGTATAGTATACTGAATTTAGTCTGTGTATTCCTGTGCTTATATATTGCATATTGTGTATACATTCTGTACCTTGTTTGTATTTTAATATACTTAAACCTGTCATGTTTATTATTATTGTGAAATTGGAGAATTGCATAATTGGTTTGGGCTCAGGTGGCATTAGTCAGCGCTCATCACTATAGCCAATCAGCTGTACTCTTCCTGTATAAAGGTGCACTGGGTGTCACACTATTCCTGAAGAAGATCCCAGTGATCGAAACGTTGAATCAATAAACCAGTGGAGCTGACTCTATTTCTGACTCTATTTCTTCCTCTTGAAATTGAAATATCCCTTTTAATTATGACGATTACGATGGTGGTGGCGATGCTTACCTGATCCAGCAGCTCCCTCGGAGCCCTCCTCAGTCACCTCTAGGTAGGCCTTCTGCACTGCCTTTCCAACATACAGGTCCTTACCATCTGGGAAACGCACGCACGCACACACGCACGCACGCACGCACGCACGCACGGACGCACACACGCACGCACGCACGCACGCACGCACGCACACACACAGGCACGCACACAGGGATACACACACAGATACGATACACACACACACAGACACAGATGTGCACAAAAACACAATTGATTAAGTGAGAAAGCCACTTGTTGATGTGAGGGAGTTTGTGAGAGAATGAGTTGCTGCTGATAAACTAATCTCAAACTAAAACGGTATATGCATTAAACTCCACTCCAGTTTTTGTGAACACAGAAATAGCACCATGTTGGTAGTAAGTAGTAAATGCCAGTTGATTCATACTAATAAGAAGGTTTTTGTTGGGCCAGTTGAGTTCCAATCCTATCATGCCTTTGTGAAATAGCATGAAATGAGCCCCCCACACTAGCGCTCTATTTCCAAAACAATTACAATTCTGATGCATTCTAAAACTACATTATGTTCCTGCTGTTCTACAGACAACCAGTTGAAGGAAAAAGTGGGGTTTTGCTTTTATGAAATATGAATCCATTAGGGTGTTATGTTAGATGCTGCTGAACATGTATTCTATTGCTTGTTTGACAACTTCAAATACTCTTTAATCTTAAAATAAAATGTATATTCTTGGTGTAGCGCTTGTCTTTACCAGTCACATGATGCAAAGCAGCAGTGTTAAAGTTACAATCCAGGAGAAAGACATGCAGAATGTGTGTGTGCGTGCGTGCGTGCGTGCGTGTGTGCGTGCGTGCGTGCGTGCGTGTGTTCCTGCCATCTCACCAGTCATGGCAGAGAGGTCAGCATCCTTGGTAAAGATGTTCCTGATGCCCAGAGCCTGCAGAGTGTCCCTCAGGTCTACCTTCTGCTCCACTTTGAACCTGAACAGGTGTTATATTTAAGTTGCAGTTGAATTGTGGAATCTGTGCAATATGGAGCCCTCATTAGTTTTTCTTTTCAGAGCTGGTTGAGGGCCCTTAGCTGGTTGAGGGCCCTCAGCCGCGTATATCTAATGTGCAGCTGAGCATAGACATGGTAACGCCCCGTCTGCCTCTGATTGGCCTACCAACACTGTCCTCCGAGATGCGCGGTTACTCCGTGGTGGGAAAATAATACAAGAGAATGACAGCTTGGCACGCACGACAGAATGCGAGAATACAGCCTTGTAACTAACTTGTAAGTTTTATTTTTGTAGAAGAGCCAAACTAATATTGTTTATGCTGTTTGCTTTGATTGAATAATTGATTGAACACACATGTACGATGTAGGCTACTACTGTGGTGTGTACTTAATACAATAATGTTTCACGTTTACACATACAAATAAATTACACAATAATGAACACATTAATTAGAACACACCCAAATTAAACCATATTACGGCGAACATGTTCAATCAATCATTCAGCAGAGATCAGACTATCCAGCATACCGTAGCTATATCCACCTCAGTGGACAGTCAAGACGGGCAGTGTCGGTAGGCCAATCAGAGGCAGGCGTTACCATGTCTATGCTCAGCCGCACATTAGATATACGCCCCTCAACCAGCTCTGAAAAGAAAAACTAAATTCAACAATGCTGAAAAGGAACTGATTAATAACAGAACACTGAAAGGTTTTGGGGGGGTGAAATCCAATGCCAACTGAAAGAAACAGAAGACTTCAGCATTCACTGTATGTGCGTTTTCTGGTTCTATAAATGTGTTCATTAATGGAACAAGAACCAGCCTAATTCAGCCCAATCCTTAACTCCACAAACAAATGCACCAGATAGTGCTCGACTATTAATTGCCGTGATGGAATGGGATTTGTGAGGGAGCTTTGAGGTCAACAACGTGTCCCACAAGGAACAATACAAGTATATATACATTGTAATACATTGTAATACATTACAATAATTATAATAATATAATATAACCAGTAAGACGCCTGAGGGCGAAGTCTCGTGCACGCATCCGCCTGGGTGACAGCAGACTGCTGGGCGAGCGCTGGCGCTTTGGCATGGGGGGTTAAATCAACATATGGAATTAATTCTGTACTGGCCATATGGAGCGTGTCTTGAGTCTACACTGTACAGGGTTTGATGAGGGCCCAGTTAGGGCCGGGCCTTAATTTTCGGGCCTGATGACAACTCTACTTTTCGCCGGCTGCCGGGCATGGGTGCACTAATAATTTTGGGGCAGGGACGTCTAGAGTTTAAATGGACAGGTATCAGTCAAAAGGGAGACATCGAAGCGGAAGGATGGATGGATCAACATATGGCATGTCAGAACAGGACAGCTCCATATATGGGCATTCCCATATATGGGCTTTGATGACATCAGGGATCTCCATCCCGGGAAATGCACGATTTCAAAGTAAATGCGACCTGCGGTCGCAATAATATAATTGTCATCAAGAATCATAAGCAGCTAAGAACCTAATAGCCTATCTGTCTAACAGTAGAAGTGTGCAGTGAAGCTATGAGTATACATTCTAGAGTGCTATGTGCTATGTCTACATAAAATGTTACTTATAAATCTAGTTTAGCCTTTGTATACAGGCATTTCACCATGTGTGCAACTGGCGATTGGCATAACGACTAAATTGGCAGAAAAAAGAAAAGAAAGATTGAGGTAAAAAACAACAAAAATGTTAGCAAATCCAGCGAAATGCATGGTGGTCAATATCCTCCTATTCTTTGTAGTCCCTCCTTGAATGAATTTATGCATAATGGATACTTGGATAATGGACTTTGCAATGACACACAAGGGCAAACTGCATTTCCAAGCTAGTGCGCCTGTTTGATAAACACCACATGTTTCTAGGCACAGTGCATCTGAAACAAGTCAAACAAACGTTTTCAAAGGTCATTGTGTGTGTGTGTGTGTGTGTGTGTGTGTGTGTGTGTGTGTGTGTGTGTGTGTGTGTGTGTGTGTGTGTGTGTGTGTGTGTGTGTGTGTGTGTGTGTGTGTGAGTTAGGAGTTTTACCTGATTTACATATACTTAGTTGCTCGCTGGTGTAAAAATGGCATTCATAAAATCACTGTCCTAAAATGACAATGTCCTAACAAGTATTGTAATGCGTGCGTGCGTGCGTGCGTGCGTGCGTGCGTGCATGCGTGCGTGCGTGCGTGTCTATCTCACCGTGGCATGTAGACCTCTACTTTCTGCCTCTTGACGTTGTTGGCCCACTCCTCCAAGAGCGGTGCTTTGATGATGGGCTCCAGGGAGGCCAGGGGCACCTCCTGCCGGGGCAGGACGATCATCATGGACATGTCCTCTCCCTCGTAGGGCATCTCCAGCACCTGGTACACACCGCCCGCCTCCTGGGAGCCGTCGCTGAACTCGCCTGGCGGAGGGGAGGGCGAGAGGGGGGCATATTACACCACCGACCGTGACCATGTGAGCGAATGCATACAGACACGTATGGGTCCATTTGGTTCCAACTGTACACTCTCTGTACACTGTCGGGGTCAAATTAACAAACTGTGATCCTAGAGATAACACATCTTATCTATCACAATCTCTATCCTATATGCTGATGTTCGCAGTGCACCTGCACTGCACCTTTCTGAGTTAATTCCCTACGTGAAATATAATAAAAAGTCATACGGTCGGTACCTCACATGAGAAAACCTCATAATATTAATGTTCTTTTTTATCGCAGTGTGCAGGACTCTTAGTTTACCTCCCAGTGAGTATGCTTCTCAGTGTTTTTCTGTGCGTGGGTGTAATCCTTATGTTTGGAAGGATACTGCAATTCAATTTCTTCGAACAGCATAGAACATTTTGCTCTCCCTTGCCAACATGCACGTGCGTGCGCACGCATGCACGCACCCGCGCATTTTACCATCTCCAAGACCTGATGATAACTTCCTTCAGATGCAGCCACTACAGCACAATTAAGTCGGGCTTTGCTGACATTCACAAACACTATTTCTCTTTTGAAGATACTCAATAGGGCAAAAACAACAGACTGAATTTATTTTTTCTCCATCAGTTTTAAAACTAAAAACAGAGTAAAAATGGGGGCTGAAACTGCTGAACATCCTCTCAGTGCATAGTGTTCTAACTCTGGGTTTAGAGCAGCATGGGCGTAATCCCCTACAAACCAGTGGGTGCTCACTTTTTAGAAATTGCATCTGAGCCAGTCTTGCATCTTTTATTTTGGCGCTTTTTCCATTTAGTTGGTTTATGAGTTAAGTAGATTGTGTGCTCTTGGTGGTATTGAATGAAGGTCAAAGCACAATTATCCTCTGCTCAAATGGACTTTCTGTTGTATCAGTAACAGTACATATTTTGGAACTCAGTTAATTACAGCAAAAACATTAAAAACCACAGCAACTTGTGCGCAACTTGTGCGCACACACTCAAGGGCACACATAAAGAATAAAACAGTCCAATTGCAGTGTAGTATAAAAGTGTATAGCCAGACAATACCAAAGCAGGCCAAAAATAATTAAAAAAAACAATAAACTGCCTCCGGATCCACAATGGGGAAATATTCCACATGATATGAATATTTCAGAAAATATGAACCAATGTCTAGAGACACCCTGGAAACAACATGGGCCCTAGATAATAAACACACCAAACTCACATTATCTTCTCAGTTCTTCTCACATACAGTATGCACAGCCCCGCATTCAAATATGATGTGTTCACCCAGAACCACAATGAAATATACATACACCTCCTCTCATCTCCCTCATACACACATACATTATGTATTCTGTACATGTGTATTGTACAGTATATTGTCACTGTGGGGGAAGACTCCTTTTACTGTATCTCCCTTTGGATAAAGGAGCTATATAAATGCACCATTTATGTATTTATGACGCATTTACCATTTATGACAAATATTTGAAAAACTTTGCCTGCCTTGACATACACAAAATAGAGATGCCAGTTTAAGTCTGTTTGTGGGTTTTATGAATATTTTATCAATGAAAACAAGAGCCTGTGACTAAATAATTACTACGTTTGATCCATTGGAGCACAGCTTCCTTTCCTCCAGCATGGTTTCCATCCAACAGAGACAATGTAAGATATACATACAGTATGTAATAATGCATGCATACAACTGCTCATCAGTACCAGTGGTGGAAAAAGTAGCCTACTCCGTTACAAGTAAAAGTCCGTAATTCAAAATGTAATTGAGTAAAAGTACAAAACACAAAGTACGAAATTTAAAGTACGAAAAGTAAAAGTCATTATACAGAATGTCCCATTTCAAATGTATAAAAATCTTTTGAAAATAGCCGATCTACAAGCTCACAATGCGTCGCAATGTGTTGTACTCGGCTATTTTCAAATGGCCGAAATATACGGTTGAAGTGGTTAATGTATATTTTGTAATAATAATCAAAATCTACAAAGTAACTAGCAACTAAAGTTTTTAAATAAATGTAGTGGAGTATGAGTACAATATTTGCCTCGTAATGGATGTAATGGAGTAGAATAAAAAGTATTGGAGATTGAAAATACTCAAGTAACCTCAACCTCAAAATTGTAGTACAGTAGGCTACTTGAGTAAATGTACTGAGTTACTTTCCACCACTCATCATTACCATAGTAGAAGTCTCCCTGCTGGTACATCATGAGGGTCTGGACCTCGGAGCCGTCGTCCTTGCTGAAGGAGAAGGTTCTGGTGTTCTCTGGTCGGAACTGGTTCTTCCAGGAGCCTCTGAAGTAGACGGCGTTCACCAGGGTCAGCCTGGTGATGCTGCTGAAGTCCTCCGCCGACAGCAGCTCACGGATCTTGCCTGCAAGGAGGAACACGTGCACAGTAACAATCCTCAGTGTTCATTTACCCACTTGCATCCTATAGTGTCCCTATTCCGGGAGCGAACATTATAAATAGCAATAGTCGATCTAGAAGCTCACACCGCGTCGCAACGCTCCTAGATGGGGTTTAGCCTATATGGTACAATATATTGTACCAGTTCTACTTGAACGAAAAGTGCTCGGCTACATATAGCGAAAAGGTCCTAATATCGTAGGCCCATATGGTCTCCTTCAACCAATTGTAGACGGCGTAAAAGTCTTTATTAAAGAACCGGTTTGACCCTCAACCTCCTCACCTTTCCTATTCTTAGAAAGTGTTCATTAGGAAAGTGAATCCTAGCATCCCTATTCCGGGAGCGAACATTATAAACAGCAATAGCCGATCTAGAAGCTCACAACGCATCGCAACATGACGTGCTGTGCACTATTTTCGGCTAAGAGATAATGTCTATCTATGATCTAGTATAGAGTCCTGTGGGACCCCGGACAAAGTTAAGTACTGTAGCCTATATACAGTGGGGTTTAAAGCGGTTAAATCCAGTATACGTTAAGTTTTTTTAAGTTCTATCGCTTCACTATCATTAAAATCGTGGTATTTGGGGCCCCACTTTGCAATACCCTCGCAACCCACCAGTGGGCCTTAAGTTAGCCCACAGCCACAGGTTGAGAACCACTGCTATAAACTCTTGTCACTATATTGATGGAAACAAGACATACCAAGACTCATACACTGTAACAAACTCACTCTAGGTGTGGTTCTCCACCCAGCCTCATACTGTAACAAACTCACTCTAGGTGTGGTTCTCCACCCAGCCTCATACTGTAACAAACTCACTCTAGGTGTGGTTCTCCACCCAGCCTCATACTGTAACAAACTCACTCTAGGTGTGGTTCTCCACCCAGCCTCATACTGTAACAAACTCACTCTAGGTGTGGTTCTCCACCCAGCCTCATACTGTAACAAACTCACTCTAGGTGTGGTTCTCCACCCAGCCTCATACTGTAACAAACTCACTCTAGGTGTGGTTCTACACCCAGCCTCATACTGTAACAAACTCACTCTAGGTGTGGTTCTCCACCCAACCTCATACTGTAACAAACTCACTCTAGGTGTGGTTCTCCACCCAGCCTCATACTGTAACAAACTCACTCTAGGTGTGGTTCTCCACCCAGCCTCATACTGTAACAAACTCACTCTAGGTGTGGTTCTCCACCCAGCCTCATACTGTAACAAACTCACTCTAGGTGTGGTTCTCCACCCAGCCTCATACTGTAACAAACTCACTCTAGGTGTGGTTCTCCACCCAGCCTCATACTGTAACAAACTCACTCTAGGTGTGGTTCTCCACCCAGCCTCATACTGTAACAAACTCACTCTAGGTGTGGTTCTCCACCCAGCCTCATACTGTAACAAACTCACTCTCTGTGTGGTTCTCCACCCAGCCTCATACTGTAACAAACTCACTCTAGGTGTGGTTCTACACCCAGCCTCATACTGTAACAAACTCACTCTAGGTGTGGTTCTCCACCCAGCCTCATACTGTAACAAACTCACTCTAGGTGTGGTTCTCCACCCAGCCTCATACTGTAACAAACTCACTCTCTGTGTGGTTCTCCACCCAGCCTCATACTGTAACAAACTCACTCTCAGTGTGGTTCTCCACCCAACCTAATACTGTAACAAACTCACTCTAGGTGTGGTTCTACACCCAGCCTCATACTGTAACAAACTCACTCTAGGTGTGGTTCTCCACCCAGCCTCATACTGTAACAAACTCACTCTCTGTGTGGTTCTCCACCCAGCCTCATACTGTAACAAACTCACTCTCAGTGTGGTTCTCCACCCAACCTAATACTGTAACAAACTCACTCTAGGTGTGGTTCTCCACCCAGCCTCATACTGTAACAAACTCACTCTCTGTGTGGTTCTCCAACCAGCCTCATACTGTAACAAACTCACTCTAGGTGTGGTTCTCCACCCAGCCTCATACTGTAACAAACTCACTCTAGGTGTGGTTCTCCACCCAGCCTCATACTGTAACAAACTCACTCTAGGTGTGGTTCTCCACCCAGCCTCATACTGTAACAAACTCACTCTAGGTGTGGTTCTCCACCCAGCCTCATACTGTAACAAACTCACTCAAGGTGTGGTTCTCCACCCAACCTCATATAACAAACTCACTCTAGGTGTGGTTCTCCACCCAGCCTCATACTGTAACAAACTCACTCTAGGTGTGGTTCTCCACCCAGCCTCATACTGTAACAAACTCACTCTCTGTGTGGTTCTCCAACCAGCCTCATACTGTAACAAACTCACTCTAGGTGTGGTTCTCCACCCAGCCTCATACTGTAACAAACTCACTCTAGGTGTGGTTCTCCACCCAGCCTCATACTGTAACAAACTCACTCTAGGTGTGGTTCTCCACCCAGCCTCATACTGTAACAAACTCACTCTAGGTGTGGTTCTCCACCCAGCCTCATACTGTAACAAACTCACTCTAGGTGTGGTTCTCCACCCAACCTAATACTGTAACAAACTCACTCTAGGTGTGGTTCTCCACCCAGCCTCACACTGTAACAAACTCACTCTAGGTGTGGTTCTCCACCCAGCCTCATACTGTAACAAACTCACTCTAGGTGTGGTTCTCCACCCAGCCTCATACTGTAACAAACTCACTCAAGGTGTGGTTCTCCACCCAGCCTCATACTGTAACAAACTCACTCAAGGTGTGGTTCTACACCCAGCCTCATACTGTAACAAACTCACTCTAGGTGTGGTTCTCCACCCAGCCTCATACTGTAACAAACTCACTCTAGGTGTGGTTCTCCACCCAACCTCATATAACAAACTCACTCTCGGTGTGGTTCTCCACCCAGCCGTTGATGTGGTCGGCGACGGCCGCAGACTCGCCGAAGTCCACCGTGTCCACCTCGGCCCGGAAGTACTTCCTCATCAGGTGCAGGAACTCCGGGTTGAAGGTCACGCCCTCCTGCAGGAAGAGGCTGTTGGCAAAGCGAATCACGTAGTGGCCGGCGTCCTCCGACAACGAGGCCGTCAGGTTGTGGAGCAAGGAGAACTCCTCGTCTGGGGAGCAGACACACACACACACACACACACACACACACGCACGCACGCACGCACACACACGCATGCACACACGCACAGAGAGAACAAAAGGAAACATTGATTTGGGGAATTAAATACATTTTTGTTCACTCAGAGGGAATTTCCCTAAGGTGCTTTTTAAGTGTACAGACCCGGAGACCATTGATTATGTTAATATTGTGTGCATGCAATGCAAGTGTGAAATCGTGTGTGTGTGTGTGCGCCGTAATATATTCAAGCATTTACTGTAGGCTAGGGGGGGTGGGGGGGGGGGGGGGGGGGCAATGGGGGTATAGGAGCTTCAGAGAGAGAATGTGTGTCGTTGAATAGTGTGTATTTCTCTACATGTGCAATGTACTGTATGACTGTGTGTGTTTTACTTGGTTCACTTCAGATGCATGTTGTACGTAACACACTTATCCCGGTTAGCTGGCCAATAAAAATAAAGCCCTTTTATGTGATGCATCTGTCTCCTTGTGTATTTAGATTAGTGTCTGCTGGGACACTAAGCTAAATCAAGAAATTGAGCGATCAGTGCCAGGTTTCTTGTGCATGCTGCCAGTAGGCTATGGAAATAACCTGAATATCGTCTCTGTCAAAAAATAACAAATGCTCAGCACGAAGCGCGTCGATTTGTTGATTCGTTGTTGATTTAATTCGTCATTAGTTTTGTGTGACTATGTAGTCAGTGTAGTATGATCAATTAGGGCATTCATTTCAAAATCTGGAAAAGTTAAAATATGGAAATAGGAGCTGGTTTCTGCCCGACAGCGTAAAATGTATAATATTTTTTCTAGACTTGTAGTCTATCTCCATATTTCACTTAATGTTTTTCCGTCACATACTTATACTGCCACTAGCTGACGCACAGCCAACCTCAGACTGCCGAGCGCTGCCGAGGCCATTTCAATGCTGCACACGCTGGACCCACATCCTGTTTTGGGCGTCCATGTGTTAATGCTAAATAAATAGCGTCAATGCAAAATGAAGCCATCCTTGCTCTAGAAAGCGCCAATGTTCCCATCTAGACCACCGAATAATCAGCAAAGACCTCCGAACATTGCACGTTTTATCCAAACCACGGAGAGCTCCGTAGATTTCGAGTTATTCAGCTTTTTAGTCAGCCTGTATAATGGGAGGTGGACGGCAGCGCGGTTGCGCAACCCGGTCTAGGATCGCTAAAGAAGTTAAGGCCAAGCCAAAATAATAATGAAAAAAATAGAAATCAGCGATCCGGTTTGATATCAATAATAAAGCTTATCAGACGGAACATTACGCCAGAAGCAGTTGCCGGTTGGATTCCTTTTGAACGGAACGTTCCGCCACGAGCAGCTAATTGGTTAATTCCCTACCTGGTCGTACAAGTGTGTCAAGATTTAAAAGTATTGGGAAAGTAGCCGATCTACAAGCTCGCAACGTTTGAATTGTAATCTAGACTGAGGTATTAGACTGGTTTTGACTACGTTAGCGTTCTGTGGTATTGTATACGTGTGGTGAGTCTGTTGTATGAATGAATGCATGAGTATTGATGTAATGTTTGTGATGCTGCTGGAGAACCCAGGAAGAGTAGCTGCTGTAAAAGCGCAGTAGCCAGTAGCTAATGGTGATCTAATAAATAAATCAAATCATCATCTCAAACTGGGGCGGGTCGTTCCTTTGAAATCCAAAAGGTGGCGTAATCAGATCACATGGTCTAAGCCAGGGGTTCCCAACCTGACCCGTGACCCAAAACAGAAATAAGATATTCGCCCGCGACCCAAACTCGTGCCGCGTTGTGAACTTGTAGATCTGCTATTTTCACTACTCACTATAGTCTAATTTATGGAATGTCTTAGACTTTTCTTTTATGGTCTCCACCAGGCCGAAGGCATGGGGAGAGAGTATGTTTTGCACTCTGTCCGTGTGTGTGTGTGTCCTTCCGTCCGTCTGTTACCAGCTAATCTCCGGCACCATTAACCCGGTCGATGCCAAACTTTGTACACACACTCCCTGGATGCCAACGATGAACCTCTGCCCCACATTTTCCAGAACGGCCTGTTATAGCGCCACCATGAGGCAGCTTTTCACATTTTTTACCTAAAACTGCACCGATCTGCGTGAAACGTTGCATGCACACTCCCTAGAGGCCAAGGACAACCTTTGACCTGCATTTTCCGCATCTGCCTTTTATAGCGCCACCAGGAGGCCGACTTTTGTAAAACACATTTGTTGATATTACTCCTCCAGATTCTGTCCAAAAATCTCACAAATCGTTACACAGTATCTCTATGGTCATGTGCTCAAGTCGGATCTGTCCGATATTTCATATTCCATCCTAATTGGCTATAATTGGCTTTCACAGTTTGCAAGATTGCCCCGTTTTGAACAAAAGCCTCAAATCATGAACGCAGCATGCAATTTACGTGAAATCTTTCACACATTTTCTTACTAGGCTGAGGAATATATCCCACCCTTTTCACATTGGCCTGTTATAGCGCCACCAACAGGTTGATTTTTGCAAAACAAATTTTTGGAACAAAATGCCTCAAATCATCCAATTGCTATCAAAGGCGTATGAAGAAATGGCACCCTTTTCACATTGGCCTATTATAGCGCCACCAGGAGGCCACAACCTGACCTGCCCTGGTGGAGACCCGTGCCCCGAGGGGCACTTTTTCTAGTTTCTTCATAAAATTACTGAAAAAAATTAATGATGTAGGAAACAAAAAATAAGGGGACCCACAACTATGTGTCCGCGACCCACAAATGGGTCCCGACTCCCGACCCAGTGTTTGGGAAAGAGTGGTCTAACCTGTGGCCAGGTGTGCGAAGCCCACCGCCTGGCGGATCTCCTCCAGGGACGGGCCCCGGGCTCCCAGCTCCACCATGCCCAGCGCCACGGCCACGCTCAGTGGCGAGAAGATGATGTTGTCCTCTCCGGCCGCTGCCAGCTGCAGCCGGTGATACAGTTTGACCGAGAACTCCGACGTGGCGTCCTCGGGAATGTCCGCCCCCCGGCAGCCGTAACCCGGCAACGAGACACAGAGGAGGAGGACGAGGAGGGGGACGGGACATGGAACACCCAGGATCGACATGCTGGTGAGACGCTTGCCCCTTGAGAGCTGAGAGGGAAGGGACAAAGAATGTGATTTAGATGAGCATGTTATAGACGCCTTAACAGACGACGTCACACTGATAAGCAACAGCATGTGCACGCATCCTTTATTTACCAAGGGAAGTAGCTGAGCACAGGTGCTCATTTTCAGCAACACCCTGCACATAGAAACACACAGACAGACACGCACTCACACACATTAAAACCTGGGAGCTGACCAGTACAACCACAGTCTTATACTGTTGGCCACTAAGCAGCTCCAGGGGGCGCAACTGGGGGTTCAGTGCCTTGCTCAAGGGCACTTCAGCGGTGTTGGGTGAGTGATGACAATCACTTCCCCACCCAGATTTTTCCTGCCCGTCCGGGGAATCGAACCAGCAACCTTTCGGCAACAAGGGCACTCCTCTAACCCTTAGGCCACCGCTGCCCAAAATAACGGCAGCAGAAGAACACCACCTCGCATAAGATGCAATGGAAAAGTTCTAACTGCACTCACGTGTAAAAATGCCCCATCAAACTTTCAGATGCTGTTTTTCTCCCAGTGTGGAGGAAGAATGATTAGGATTATTATTGTGAACTCTCGCCCTTGAAATATATAATCCTTGGTTTCTGTTGTGTTTGAACAATAATAGCAATTCAAAACAGTTGTCCTCAAAACCACACCTCCAGTCGCTGTCATAAGAACGGGAGGTGCGCTCATGAACACGGAGCAGAGCCTATTTGTGCACGGCTGCATGCGCACCTGCAGCCCATCAAGTATAATTTATGCTTCGTCCCGTGATGGTGTCGCGCACGCAGACCTCTACGCTCACAACAGTCGCATCTGTGATGCGATGTGAGCTTGTATATCAGCTGTTCTCTGTGCGCAATACTGTTGGGCTTTGAAGTATAAATGTCTCCTAGGGTGCATCTCACTAGCCAACTCACAAGAGGAGGTTGAATGGACTGAAACCAGCGCTCCCCAAAACAACAGGTTTGGAGATCTGTTGGGAATTGATTAAATTAAACAGTCACCCGTGCGCCCAGTCCCAATGTTTGTAAACAAATAATTGGTCTATAGACGCCTTAACAGACGACGTCACACTGATAAGCAACAGCATGCGCGCGCATAACGGCAGCAGAAGAACACCACCTCTCATAAGATGCAATGGAAAATATTCTGTCTTCCCTGTGTATTTTTGGTTTCTTCCTCAAACCACTTTATCATACAACAACAGCTGGGGGCGAGGCTTTAACTTCAGGTGGGTGGTGCTATGGTGAAAATGGTGGGTGTGGCCACATAAAAACGTAATTTTAACACTTTCTGTATACCTTTTTTGGAAGAAATCTTCCTCCTAGTATAATCATAGTACCTGATGAAAAAAATCACGGCACTCCATCTTTAAATTATTGTTAAACATCTGAATTACTTAATTTACAAGAAGTCTACACAATTAGAACATTTAGAAGAATTGTTATTTTGATATTTTGCCTGTTATCTCTCCTAAATACAGCATAGAATTGTGGACAAAAATAAAACAAATCTTTAGTTTTGGGTCTAAACCTCAAATGGTGGTCCGTTCAAATGCTGAATAAATCGTGGGCCCTGGTATCAAAATGCTTGAAAACCACTGGTCTGTCTTATAGTTTCAATGTACAGAATTGTATTTAGATTTTAGCACATATTGTTTACACAGATGCTTTAGGTTCATTGTTTAGCTGGTGTATAGTTCCTTATTGAACTACACTGTTCTCGCAGCGTATGTGTTATTTGTCACTCTGGATAAAGTCTTTGCTAAAATGCCTACATTATAAATTGTAATATAATATTGTAAGGCGAGAGAGAGAGAGAGAGAGAGAGAGAGAGAGAGAGAGAGAGAGAGAGAGAGAGAGAGAGAGAGGTGGAGCGTAAAGAGCGATGATGGTGAGTCACAGAGGTAGATGGATGGAAAGGAGGTGAGTACACAGAGAAAGAGAAAGGACTAGGGTTGAAGGAAAGGAGGAGAGAGCAGGGCCAGATATAGAGAGAGAAAGAGAGAGAGACACACACACACACACACACACACACACACACACACACACACACACACACACACACACACACACACACAGACAATGAGAACAACAGAGTGAGAGCAAGAACATGTCATGCCAGTATAGTGCATTAGTGTGAGAAATGAGTCAGACCGACATGGTTTAACATAAACAGAGCTATACTCTCTTCTGTCAAGAGGCAAAGATGAACCACTAAAGCTCATATACTTATACTGTATCAGTCATATACAACAAATCGTGAAATTGGCAGATCAACATGTTCACAATGTACTGTATCATGATGCAATACGTATATATATATATATGCTACAAGTTTGTAGATATGCTACTTTTACTATTTTTATATCTTTTATAGGGAAGCCATGCCAGGGTAAAAAAAAAAGAAATATGCACGATGGAATTGGATAAAATAAATAAAACGACTGACGAACCCTGCAGTGAAAATACATGAAGTGAAGTGAACAATATGAGGATAGCAGAGGAAGTCGAGAGGATGAACTGATGAAGAGAACTCAAATGAAAAGAGAGGATGATGGAGAATGAAGACAAGTTAAAACTATGGTCCTGTGGAACTGAAATAATAGGAGAGAGAGAATTAATGATAAACAACAGATGTGTGCACTTTTTTGGACAGATGTCAGTCAGTCTGTCAGTCAGTCAGTATTGCTGTTCAGAGCAGATTCACTGTGAGCTCATGCATAATTCATAACTCGCTTTTATCTTCACTTAAATCTTCCTTTTTTCTCGCAAAATCTGCTCGTGTTTGTTTGTGCGTGCGTGCGTGCGTGTGTCTTTGTGTGCGTGCGTGTGTGTGTGCGTGCGTGTCTGTGTGTTTCTGTCTGCAATGCATGATTGAGTAGTCCCTCATCTTCCCTCTCTGACCGCCTTTCTCTTCCGCTCCCCTGTCTTCCATCTATCTATCTATCTATCTATCTATCTATCTATCTATCTATCTATCTATCTATCTATCTATCTATCTATCTATCTATCTATCTATCTATCGATCTATCTATCTATCTATCTACACACACCCATCCATCAGTCCGTCCGTTCGTCTGTCTATTCACTGCTTAACATGTCTCCACTCCATCCCTTCCTCTCATCCATGTTACAGTATCTCTCTCCTCCACTCGATTCCCTGCCTTCTGTCTGACTGTCCAGTCCTCTCTCTATACCTGTAAATGACATGGAATGTGTGTGGAAATGCACACATGTGCACGCACGCACACATGTACACACGCACGCACACATGTGTTACATTTCCCTCCCTCTGTCGTTGCTAGGCAACTTTGTTTTTGGCACAAACAAAGACAAACGGAGTTTGTTCTACTGCATGGAGAGAAAGAACAAGAGAGAGAGAGAGTCGCAGGCAGGCAGGCAGGCAGGCAGGCAGGCAGGCAGACAGACAGACAGACAGACAGACAGACAGACAGACAGACAGACAGACAGACAGACAGACAGACAGACAGACAGACAGACAGACAGACAGACAGACAGACAGACAGACAGACAGACAGACAGACAGACAGACAGACAGACAGACAGACCCTGCTTGTTATTATTGTATGGGTGAAAAGTGTTGAGGCCCTGGCACACATGTTTTGTTGTGCTATACTGCTTACATAGATGCCAGTGCAGTCCCACACTGGACTGGAAGCTGCTGGTTGACTGACTGTATACAGAATATGGACGTGATGGCAGCAGTGACATGGAATCTGAGTGTCCCCAAAGAGACAATGAGGAGCCACCAGAAAGATGAATGCCCCAATACTATATGCTCTGTGTCACTCTGCACAGCCAAATGCTGCTGCTGCTGCTGCTGGGGAATTCATCAGAAAAAAGGCGCTAGAGTGCAAAGCAGATGGGCAGATTTTACTCTGAAAAGCCCCGCCTTCCATTTCCCCCTAAAACCGGGAGGTGAAATCTTCCTTACTTCTTAATTGTCTCCACCAGGCCGAAGGCATGGGGAGAGAGTATGTTTTGCACTACGTCCGTCCGTGTGTGTGTGTGTGTGTGTGTGTGTGTGTCCGTCCGTCCGTCCTTCCGTCCGTCCGTCCGTTACCAGCTAATCTCCGGCACCGTTAACCCGGTCGATGCCAAACTTTGCACACACACTCCCTGGATGCCAACGATGAACCTCTGCCCCACATTTTCCAGAACGGCCTGTTATAGCGCCACCATGAGGCAGCTTTTCACATGTTTTACCTAAAACTGCACCGATCTGCGTGAAACGTTGCATGCACACTCCCTAGAGGCCGAGGACAAATCTTTGACCTGCATTTTCCACATCTGCCTTTTATAGCGCCACCAGGAGGCTGACTTTTGTAAAACACATTTTTTGATATTACTCCTCCAGATTCTGTCCAAAAATCTCACAAATCGTTAAACAGTATCTCTATGGTCGTGTGCTCAAGTCGGATCTGTCCGATATTTCATATTCCATCCTAATTGGCTATAATTGGCTTTCACAGTTTGCAAGATTGCCCCGTTTTGAACAAAAGCCTCAAATCATGAACGCAGCATGCAATTTACGTGAAATCTTTCACACATTTTCTTACTAGGCTGAGGAATATATCCCACCCTTTTCACATTGGCCTGTTATAGCGCCACCAACAGGTTGATTTTTGCTAAACACATTTTTGGAACAAAATGCCTCAAATCATCCAATTACGATCAAAGGCGTATGAAGAAATGGCACCCTTTTCACATTGGCCTATTATAGTGCCACCAGGCACTCTGCATTTCCTCAACAAAATGAAGAAAATTGTTGCAAAAAACTAACAAACAAAAAAACATGTTTATATTACTCCTAAACATTTTGCCAAACATCTCACACAGTCCTATCCTCCTGGTGGAGACTTGTGCCCAGAAGGGCACTTTTTCTAGTTACTACTTGTAATGCGCTACCTCGTCTGAGGTCTCTTTGGAAGTGTTAATATTCCAAACGCGATGCTTGATTAAGTCAGAAATGGATTACAGTGATCCAGTTTTATATCATTAAAAAGCTTTATATGGCGGAGAATTCCGTCAGAAGCAGACAACGATTGGATTTTATATGATGGAGTATTCCACCATAAGCAATAAATATGTTTAGGCATGAATTCTTCAAATGCAGGCAGTCTTGCAATGGGACAATGCCAAGCCTATTGATGCACAAAAAAGTACTTACTGAGTCAGGGATGCACGCTGGGACACAGAATCCTATGTTTTTTGTGCTAGAAAAGAAAAGAAGAATGAGGAATAAAGTCGCCCTTTTTCTCAAATGAAGTACTTCATTAGACACCCTGGAGTCCTTTTTATGTGCAATGGTGTATTCCCTTTGTATTTAGGGTTTCTTCCTGGAGGCTGAACCCTTCAAAGTCAAACAGGCCAATGAAATAAACAGTAATATAGTGACACCACACTATCAGCCCCTCCCCTAACCCCTCCCCCTTTATCATACAACTACAGCTGTGGGTGCGGCTTCAGTTCAGGTGGATCACCACCCATCACCACCCACCAGGCAAACCAGGCATACTTAATGAACTGGTGGGCATGACCACATAAAAGCATGATTTTAACAAATACTGTACACTTTTTGTAAAAAGTTCTTCCCCCTTATATTATAATAATACCTGATGATCATGTTTTAGGGTGGAAAAAAATCATGGCACTCCATCTTTAAATGACTGGTAATGCCCTATTTTGACAAAAAACAATATGAATGATTCCAATGGTTCGAAGAGTTCCTGAGACAAACTTCTACAGTGCATTACCCTCAATTAACCATCTCCATACCAGTTTATGTGATCTATGGTTTTTTTTACCTCACGTGCGTCATATCTGCCCTTGGGTGCATGTCATGAAAGCACGTCATCATGTTTGGTGACATCTCTACAATGTCACAAAACTGACATTGTAGAGAAAGAGAGAGAATAGGAAAGGCTGTGGGGAGTGGGCGAGTGGTTGGCAGAGGAGTAAAGGGAGGTAATGTACCCTGACCTTCTGAGTTGTGGGAGCTGAACTTTTCTAAGCAGACAACCAGACTTCTGAAAGGGAAATTACCCAGCCACCTAAGCCAGGTAAAGCATATTGGTGTGTGTGTGTGTGTGTGTGTGTGTGTGTGTGTGTGTGTGTGTGTGTGTGTGTGTGTGTGTGTGTGTGTGTGTGTGTGTGTGTGTGTGTGTGTGTGTGTGTGTGTGTGTGTGTGTGTGTGTGTGTGTGCTTACATACAGTATGAATGACTAAAGGTGAGGATGTGTGGACGTAGGCGTACGTACGCATTTTGTACTATATGACACCCATGCTGCAGCCATGTGAGTGAAAAGGACAAATATCCATGAGTGGGTGGGCTATTAGCTGTAATGGTGACACCATTCTGACCTTTGGAGTTGCGGCATACTGTACTCTCTCTAAGAGTATCATACTGTACTCTCTCTAAGAGTATCATACTGTACTCTCTCTAAGAGTATCATACTGTACCCTCTCTAAGAGTATCATACTGTACTCTCTAAGAGTATCATACTGTACTCTCTAAGAGTATCATACTGTACCCTCTCTAAGAGTATCATACTGTACCCTCTCTAAGAGTATCATACTGTACTCTCTCTAAGAGTATCATACTGTACTCTCTCTAAGAGTATCATACTGTACCCTCTCTAAGAGTATCATACTGTACTCTCTCTAAGAGTATCATACTGTACCCTCTCTAAGAGTATCATACTGTACCCTCTCTAAGAGTATCATACTGTACCCTCTCTAAGAGTATCATACTGTACTCTCTCTAAGAGTATCATACTGTACTCTCTAAGAGTATCATACTGTACTCTCTAAGAGTATCATACTGTACCCTCTCTAAGAGTATCATACTGTACTCTCTCTAAGAGTATCATACTGTACTCTCTAAGAGTATCATACTGTACTCTCTCTAAGAGTATCATACTGTACTCTCTAAGAGTATCATACTGTACTCTCTCTAAGAGTATCATACTGTACTCTCTCTAAGAGTATCATACTGTACTCTCTCTAAGAGTATCATACTGTACTCTCTAAGAGTATCATACTGTACTCTCTCTAAGAGTATCATACTGTACTCTCTCTAAGAGTATCATACTGTACTCTCTAAGAGTATCATACTGTACTCTCTCTAAGAGTATCATACTGTACTCTCTCTAAGAGTATCATACTGTACTCTCTAAGAGTATCATACTGTACTCTCTCTAAGAGTATCATACTGTACTCTCTCTAAGAGTATCATACTGTACTCTCTAAGAGTATCATACTGTACCCTCTCTAAGAGTATCATACTGTACCCTCTCTAAGAGTATCATACTGTACCCTCTCTAAGAGTATCATACTGTACCCTCTCTAAGAGTATCATACTGTACCCTCTCTAAGAGTATCTAGTACACTGCCAGTTTAGTCCCCATCAACTGTAAACCCCATGGTGACTCCAAAGTACTTAAAGGGGATTCCCCATGTCTCCCACATATAAATAAATAAATAAAATAAATCCAAAAACCCTTGCGACTATAGCAGACAAATGTGGTTGAATCCATCTAGGCTGTGGTATGTGGCGGGTGTTTTAAAGGATATTTCACTTATTATATATATGTCATTTTATCGTCTACTCGGTTGATTTAGTTGCGACTGTAGGTCACAGATTACTATGAAAGCCTGCAAAACCTGTCTGTCTGTCCTTCCGTCCTTCCGTCCGTCAAGTCACACCACCATATGTGGCCATCAGCCCGTTACGCCTCGTGACACGTCACACCACCATATATGGTTGACACCCCATATATGGCCATCTCCATATATGAAGGTTACGACACTGACCTCATCAAACCCTGGATAGCCATTAGCCAGACATGGAGAAGACTGGATCATCACCTAGATCTGCATATATGGAGCCGGCCAGCAACTCTACATCTGACCTCAAACACTTAGATCTCCATATATGGAGCTGACCTGTTCTGACATTCCATATGTTGATCCTTCCCTACCCGTCCTTCCTCTTCGATGTCTCCCTTTTGACTGATACCTGTCCATTCAACAGGCCCCAAAAAAGCCCTAAGTTGCTTCTCGCACTCAGGGCGTCCTGGTATTTTGATACTTGATATTAATTTTAGCTGCCCTGCCCCCTTCCTATACAAACCAGGCCCATTGTAAATTCAAACTCTGAAAACACCCGTCCTTGGTCCTGCACTGATAGGGCTCCATTTTCGTCACCGCTAAACCCCTTATCCCTAAACTTCTTTGCCTTTTTTTACTATTTTGCTAAACATTTTTTAATAGTTAAAATGGCCAGTCTACAAGCTCACAACATGTCAATGTAGATTGGCTAGTTGAACTAGCCAACTATGTCTTTCAAAATAGTAAAAAAAAAGGCAAAGAAGTTTAGGGATAAGGGGTTTAGCGGTGACGAAAATGGAGCCCATAGTGTCCTCCTAATACATGAGGGGAGAGTGTTTTTTTATTACTTTATTAATACGTTTTTGAAATTGAACTCACAGGCCTTTGAAATCACCTCTTATAACTCCATAACTCCATAATCCCAGAATTCCCAGACAGTTCAGTATAGCTCATCAGTTGACATTTTGATGATTAATACGTGACGTCATCCAAAACCGCACCTTGCTGTGTTAATCCGCCATGCCATTTAAACCCAATACCTTAAGACGGTACGCTTGGCGGACTGACGGAATTTCACATGGTGATCCTCCTGCCCTGTGTGACTCATGCGCACGCTACATTTACCAGTAAGACGCCCAAAGGGCGAGGTCGCATGCACGCATCTGCCTGCGTGACGGCAGTCTGCTGGGCCTGGGCGAGCGCTGGCGCTTTGGCATGGGGGTCAGATCAACATATGGAATGTCAGAACAGGTCAGCTCCATATATGGAGATCTAAGGGTAGCAGCGGGGGCAGTGTCTTGAGTGTACAGGGTTTGATGAGGTGAGATCAACATATGGAATGTCAGAACAGGTCAGCTCCACATATGGAGATCTAAGGGTCACCCTTAGATCTCATATGGAACTGCCCCCGCTGCCACCGGGGCCCTGTCTTGAGTGTACAGGGTTTGATGAGGGCCCAGGTAGGGCTGGGCCTTAATTTTCGGGCCTGTGGAGAAATAGTTTTTGCGGGCTGCCGGGCCCATCTAGAGTTTGAATGGACAGGTATCAGTCAAAAGGGAGACATCAAAGAGGATCAGGTGGGGTATTTATATGCGGCATGCGCAAAGTGAGACTCAGCATTTTCTCCATCGCAATACTAGTGTATGGGACAACTCCTCCACACACCTGCTCCAGTTATGTCAGTTTCACATGCACTGCAGTCCTTTAGTTCACGCACGCACGCACGCACGCACGCACGCACGCACGCACGCACGCACGCACGCACGCACGCACGCACGCACGCACGCACGCACGCACGCACGCACGCACGCACACACACACACACACACACACACACACACACACACACACACACACACACACACACACAGCAAAACAGCAAAACATAGAAAGTACAGATGCCCTTTCTCTTCATCTCTGTAGACAGTGTAGAGTCGCCCATGATGCACTTCTCTCCTGTGCTGTGAGTGCACTTCTCCACTCCAATCAGTCCAAAAACATTGTTCACTCACTGTGCACTCAGAACATTTTTAAACTGCCAACAAGCACTTTGAAGAATGCTGTGGAAACGCTTGTCATCAGTCTCAGAATATTCACGTATCATTCGTGGGAATTAAGTCTTGCGCCAAGTTTCTCCATGCCCTCTTCCTGAATTGAATCAATCACACAGTAGCCTACATATGTGTGCCTGTGTGCAGATGCTGCTGAAAGCACATGCACACGTACATGCTTTTGGTTGGCAAATGCAGAAGTGCATGAGCGCTCAATGTTAAACCCCAGCTGCATGGGGTTTACTCGTGCTAAATACACGTGCCGCTTGCAGTCCCAGTTTTGACCAGTAGGGCCGACGGCTTCAACGTTGGCCAGCCGTTCTGTGGGCTCGATCCATCGTCATCATTATCACTTCATCATCAGTCAGAGACATTGTGTGTGTAACATGAAATGTGTATTCTTATATGGTTATTGTTCCGCTGGATATAGTAATCAGCGTTTGGTTTCTATTAATAAAATATGCACTGTACAACTAACCAATAGTGTTCAGTTACCACTAAGGGAAGGGAAGTGACATGGGATAGTGTTTGCCATAAAATGGAGCAAGCACCAGGCTTCCTCTCTACAAAATGCCTCACACACAGCGGGGGTGCTGATAAGGGTGGGAACAGCCACCAGTTGTGTAAACAAGAGCCACTAGTCAGCATTACTAACCCAATGACTGTGTCTAACTATAAAACATGATGTCTGCATTTATCTGAAGGTGGATATGTAATCCCAATGCCTAAAAGGAATGTAAATGACTAATGTGTTAAACCCTAAATAAGAGAGGGGGCAAACTGCCATGAATAGCTGAAGTCAACAACAGAACCATTATTTCCTCCAAACTGCCATAGATGGAGAGATAGCACCTCATGTCACTGTCCTCCTCAGGGACAGCCCAGCACTTCCTGGTCAAGGTTGAACCACCGGGAAGGCTGTTGCCAGCAGCCAGTAGGGTTAGCTGGTTTAAGCCCTGCCCGCAGGGCAGGTCCAGTAGAAACAGAGGTTTTAAAAGGCCTTGCGAGAGTGTCTAGAGACTCAGATTCAATGCAACTAAGATGAGTCCACACCTCGTGTAGCAACACTACACGATGAACGACACAGCGCACATTGACCAACGGTAAATATATTAATAAGCAATGAATAATGTGTTATCCGTGTGTTGTAAACCTGCCTGTAATTGACGAATGTATCATGTATATCTCTGTCTCATGCAGGTTTTTTACCTAACCAATCACCAACTAACCGAACCCTAAATAGCTAGTTCATGTGTTAAATGTATGTCTGTGTTAAATGACAATAAAACTTGAGTTATGTTAATTTAGGCTGGAGGTTTGAGTAAAGACAAAACTCTTTGTGTAGCTACATTTCCTTCCAGAGGGAGTAGCCAAAACAATATGTTATCAACTTAGCAAAGAAATCGTAAATAGCTATAAATCTGGACAGTTATGGCTGATTGTGATGACGTGGTCCACCGGCTCGCTCCTCCCATTACACAATTTCAATATATTGAGATATGGAGAATATGAGTCAGAGTGGGACAAGAAGAAGAAGAAGAAGAAGAAGAAGAAGAAGGACAAGACAAGACAAGACAAGTCAAGTCAAAGTCTGCATGTGCATCTAAACGTTTGACCATTCAGTCTAAACTAAATTGCTCTTTAATTTACTGGTCTCTGGTGCGTACTACTGCTGCTTCAGCATTCTTTTTTTATGATGTGATGTTATACTCATTTAAAAAAAAGAAAATCTAGGCCATTATCAAAGGGTGCCTTCTCTGCAAATATTACTGTACTTCTGCTCCCAAGTACAGTAATAGTGGAGCGTGTCGAGGGAATAAACTGTTGTGATAGAGAACAAATACTTGTATTTATTCTCTATTACCATCTGTCTCCAAGCAAGCTGCAGAACAATAATAAGCAATAAATGCTTATGTTTGCTGTGAGTCATAAAAGTAATTTCTGTCTTTTCTCTCTAGTTTCTTATGAGTTAAATGAACACCATTATTCATTTGCAACTCTTACAGTGTACAAAATGTCACCAACTGGACCACTTGGTTACATTTTGTACACTCTAAGAGTTAAATCAACCCTCAGGACTGCTGCTATGTACCGTGTAATGTCTCCTTGTTTAAACAGATACTAATCAGCACTCATGCGGGTGATGAAGGCCACAATGTACTCACACCACACCAATCAAGTGGTGTGGTCTAAAAAAAGACACATTTTGCTACACAGTCAAATCCTCAGTGTTGATTTATCCATTGCAGGTCCATTTGGTTCCATTTGTACATTGTCGGAAGTTAAACTAGCACTGAGCATTTTACTGTGTAACTGCTGTACCTTACTTAATCACTGATGACACCTGAAACAAATGCTGAAAAATTATTTGCGTTGTTAGTCTTCTGGCCAGAAGGAATGTTACTCTTTCATCTTATGCAATAAATATATGGTCTGCCCTGTGTAATGCCATGAGTATATGTACGCAGTCATAGACTACTTGAAGTAGTATATGCAGAAAAATAACTTCATGTTGTCTACACAATGGTAATTAAAAATGGTAAATTGTGCATAGTGTCTTTCTCTAAAGTGCTTGCGGCTTCTCAACGTGCATTAGACCAATGGCAGTAGAAACCATGCAAGGCTCCAACCAGCTCATTGAGGGCAGTTAGGGGTTCAGATCAGTTTCTTGCCCAAGGACATTAACCCAGAGGGGGAGCCTGGGATTAATCCGGGAACCTTCCGATTTCCAAGGGGTATACGTATACTGCCCATCGATCTACCTCCTGAGCCACTGCCGCCCCTATAATGTCGATGATAATCCCCTTCCCCTGCTGTCGACACTATCGATCTCCATCTGTCTGTTTTTACTTCAATGGACTCATCCTATACAAAATAAAATGTAAAACTGACACCCTGTTTAGATATGAAAGCCTGAAGCTAGAGAATGAAGCTACCGGTGAGCATGAAGCTGTCACTCACGTGTGTGTGTCTGCTTGTTGAGGTGAAGAAGCTGGCGCTATGGACAGAACCGCATATATATAAATGGGAAAGGAAGAGAAATAGATAGTGAGAGACAGAGTGAGAGAGAGAGACGGAGAGATAGCCATGGGTGATTTATTATTATTGCCCATCTTATTAAAAGGCCAATATGTGTTTTAGTAAAGAGTATAGCCTAGTAATTTATTAGGGGTTATGTATGGTGTGCATTTACAGTAGTGACAGTGTTGCTGTCCATGGTGCTTAAGGGTGCTTAAGGGTGCATAGACATAGACATAGTCTTACAGTAAGATGGTGTCGAAAATAGTGAAATAGCGAAGACAGCAGAAGTACAAGCTCACAAGCTGGTGTGGCTCTATGAGAGGGTCTGTGTGTGTGTGTATTCCCCCCCCCCCCCCCCCCCCCCCCACACACACACAAGTTGTAATGAGGTCTGTGGCCTTGTGTGTATCAAAAAATGATTGACAGAATTATGGAGTGAACTGTTGTGTTGTAAATGTTGCCAATAATTGTGCTCATTAGGTCAGGTGTCATAGAATGTGCCTGAGGGCCCATGATGCTCTCTGCTCTCTCCACAGGGAGCTACAGAGGTCATGCTCTCTCTTCCCTGTTAACAGATGGACACACACACACACACACACACACACACACACACACACACACACACACACACACACACACACACACACACACACACACACACACACACACACACACACACACAGGCAGACAAAACAGAAAAAACAGATGCATTTACAGATGCATTTACATACATTCTTATATATATATATTAGAGCTGGGACTCGATTAAAAGTTTTAATCTAATTAATTAGAGGCTTTGTAATTAATTAATCTCGATTAATCACATTTTAATCGCATATCAATATTCGACCTGGGAACAGTGAGAAACATTTTTTTCAAATGTTTTTTTGTATATCAGTGAATCAATGAATATTGACTACATAAGCTTAAGCAATAAAACATTGTATTATTTTTTTAATCAAGGTGGTACGCTACTTAACCAGGACCAACAGATGCAGTGCAGGTAGTCTATATGAATATTCAAATGTGCTTTACATGGGGGGCATGAGAAAACAAATAAAAGCTACTTTATTAGGCGGGGAACTAAGATGATAGAATAAAATCAATCAAAACAGTGGAATGAGCTATCTGGGGAGTTTTGGGGAGAAATCAATGCATTCCACAGGGTTGGGGCAGCAATTCCAGAACAGTGGAAAACATGGCAATTAGAAAACATCACTGTTGATTTATCAATACCAACATTTTAGTTAATAGGCCATAACCGTTTTGCCTGGTCGAGTGTGGGTTGGACTTGGACGTGGGTTCAACTCATAGCTTGAGTCGCACTAACATTGGCCCCATATGGAACGTCACTCTGCTATAATGTAGCTCTACATATCGGAAGGAGAGGTTCCATGTGGGGCTGGACTTGTGTCGACATCCTAGCTTGCTTCAGTATGTTTTGCATCAGGACAGCTTCGTGCTGCCATTAATGTGGTGAAATCACCGCAGCGCATCGTTCGAGCCTCCAGGTTGTTGAAGCAGCTAGCATAGAAGCTAACGTTAGTGTAGCAGCCATAGAGCTATAAAGGAGGTAGCAGCCCCATATATCGAACCTTCCCCTCCGCTATTGCACACAACCGTGCTGTTATCGATAGCTTTTAAATCTAAATGTCCCATTTACGAGGCAAAGGCGATATAAGCGCCTTCTTCATTCCCTTGAGAATGGTGGTGTGTTGTTGTCTGTCTGACTGACGGCACGCAATGCATTGGAGGCTGTTTGGTGCGCCGTTTATATCGGTCCGACTGCCTGCCCTGAAACTCGTCCTGTGAGAAACGTTCCGGTGTGAAAACAGGAGTGCGATTAAATGCGTTAATTTTCTTAACGCAATCATTTTTCTGTAGTTAATTAATCGTAATTAACGCGTTAAAGTCCCGGCCCTAATATATATATATATGCACCATTTTTCATTTACCATTTAGAAGAGATTAAGAGAAGAGGGCTCTACAAAACCGCCCTCCGCAGGAAATATGGAATATGGAAGTGTAAGTAAGGAAATAAAGTTGGATTCTGAGCCAGTGCATCCAGTGACCCCTGCATACCCATGGTTTACTGTAGCCTACTGTACACGCCCACGCACGCACTTGCACACGCACACACTCACACCCTTACACAACACGAACGCCACAGGCACACATGCATGCACACGCACACAGTACACACACACACAACGCACATGCAAGTACAGTACACAAAACACACCCACATCCACATGTACACGCACATACACGCATATAAGCGTGCGCACAGTCGCACACACACACACACACACACACACACACACACACACACACACACACACACACACACACACACACACGCACACACGCACAGCTGTGGGACTGTACTCGAGAGGTTTTGAGCTGTAATTGGATCGCCCTCTATTTGGGGTCAGTGGTAAAACGTGAAAAGACTGAAGGTATTTTCCAATGGACTAAAGACCAGGGAGACAGGACCAGGGCACAGGAAAGGTTACTGTTAACTAGCCCTGGGAGAGGAGAGGTGGGGAGGGGAGGGGAGAGCAGAGGAGGGGAGGGGAGAGCAGAGGAGGGGAGCGGAGAGGAGAGAGGGGAGAGGAGAGGAGAGGAGAAGAGAGGAGAGGAGAGGAGAGGAGAGGAGAGGAGAGGAGAGGAGAGGAGAGGAGAGGAGAGGAGAGGACAAAGGAGACAAAGAAGGAAGCAGCGATGCAGAATAGGACATAAAGGTATATGTTAGTGAAAGGGAGCTTAGTGCAATAATCTTACAATATGGACAAACAGAAATGAAAGGAGGATAACCAGCGGGAGGGTGAGAATCCTGAGTGAGAGATGGAGAGAACAGAGGGAGATGATGAGGGAGGTGATAATAAGGGAGCTATTTCAATCTTTCATGGACTGTGAACAGTGAACTCCTTCGTTTGAGAGGGCGGGGGGGGGGGGGGGTGTTAGTCATAGAAGAGGAGGGACAAAGCCAGCCGAGCAGGGACGCAGAAAGGCAATGAAATGTGGTGCTGATGAAAGATGAAAGACAATATGAGAATACATCTGGCTCGTATAACCATCATAATTGCAGTGAGACAGTGAGCATGAGGGGTAAAACATAGGAAGGCCTATTGCAAAATCCCTTGAGCCAATTATGATGTTATATGTATGATTTGGCAATGTAAGAAATATTTTATCATACCAATGAAGCATTTTGAAATAGAACTTTTGAGGGGGGCTTGCTGAATTACAGTGATTTAAAGGGATAGTGCACCCCCAAAATGTCCAGCAGTGGTTCCCACACAAAGGAGACTATTAGGGAACCACTGCTGGTCACCACATTATTGGCCTATGAAATTTGTGCCCTTGAATGTCCTTGGATAGAGATAGGAGGAAAGAGAGAGAGAGAGAGAGAGAGAGAGAGAGAGATGGAGAGAGAGAGAGAGAGAGAGAGAGAGAGAGAATGACAAGAAATGCAGTCGGAGAGGAATTACAGGAGAGCGATAGAGAGAGATAGGGGGCTAAAGAAGATGAGGTGATGATAGAGGGAGGTCAGGAATCTGCCTCTATCACTCATCCCTCCAGATCAACAATCCGCCCGAACCACCAATCAATTGACAGATCAATTCCAGGACTGTGTGTGTGTGTGTGTGTGTGTGTGTGTGTGTGTGTGTGTGTGTGTGTGTGTGTGTGTGTGTGTGTGTGTGTGTGTGTGTGTGTGTGTGTGTGTGTGTGTGTGTGTGTGTGTGTGTGTGTGTGTGTGTGTGTGTGTGTGTGGCGCACACGCACACACGCACTCACTCTCTATCTCTGACGCACTGATTGGACTCCTGACCTCCTCTCTCTCCGTATTCCCCCTCCTCGTTCCTTTCTCATCCTCCTTCTCCGGCTGAGGAGAAGCTAATCCCCTGTGCATTCACCACAGTGGCTTGTTACAGAGGACAAACCTGCTGGCTTCTCTCCATGTGTGCCTACAACCGTATTATACAATATTCACATTAGTGAATATTGTTACTGAATAATAGGGATCGCCATTGGCAGGGAACTCGCTATACCGATTATACAGGAGTCATGGTGTGAATACATTTGTCGATATAACATGCATGACCAAAATGCCAGGTGATAAAGTCAGAAGAATCTTCTATGGGCTTTATTTTCACGGTATATGTTTTTAATGTACTCATTTCTTTATCCCTCTACATTGCAGAGGGATAATGTTTGTCAAATAGAGCAAATCTACAACGCTTCGCAACACGTCGCTTTGCGAGCTTGTAGATCGGCTGTTTTTGGTGAAGATATTTTGTCCAGACTCATGCAGGTCACAAAGGAGCGTGCCAAGGATTGAGCTCTTGAGTATCCAGGACCAGGTCAACAAAAAACTAACGAAAACATTATCAAGGCAGCAGTGAGGGGTTAAGCGTCTTTTCAGGGACACTTTCACATATAAACCTGGCCTGGGGTAGGCCTCTCTAGTCGCATTCGGCTATGGCCGCTCCCGATATTATCAGGTCAATATACGTAATCCTAATATTCGATATTCTGAGCACATGCAGCTCTACTGAATACCACCGCGTCTCTTTAAAAATCACACTGTGAATGTGTGAAGTGAGGGACACTCTTATCATCATACATTATCACATTCCGTGCTCAGGCTCAGCCAATCAAATCATCACAATCCGTGGTACAAACACACACACAAAGCTGTGCATAGGCAAACACATAATACAACATGAGAACAAAATGACAAGTAGAATTTGTATACATTCATCATGGTATTCATTTTGTGATTTAGGTTATTTTGATGCCAGCACCAAATACCGAAAGCGCAATAGTTTGATGTTTACAGCTACAGTTCAGGGTGGGTTGCAGCCTTCTCTTGCAGTGAATCACTCTTTCTTTCCCATCAAAACTGCACAAATCCTCTGTATACCAAGATAAAACACACATCAACTATAAACCATTTCTTTGAAGGGCAGACCTCTCTTTCCCTTGTTGCAATCGAAACATATACTGTAGCAATACCAGTAAGACGCCCTGAGGGCAAGAAGCGACCACGCGTGCATGCATCCGCCTGGGTGGCGGCAGACTGCTGGGTGAGCGCTGGCGTGGGGGGTCAGATCAGCATACAGTATGGAATTAATTCTGTACTGGCCATATATGGAGTGTCTTGAGAGTACAAGGTTTGATGAGGTCAAATCAACATATGGAATGTCAGAACAGGTCAGCTCCATTATGCTGATCTGACCTCATCAAACCCTGTAGACTCAAGACACGCTCCATATATGGCCAGACCTCATCAAACCCTGTACACTCTAGAAACTGCCCCCGCTGCCACCCTTAGATCTCCATATATGGAGCTGACCTGTTGACATTCCATATTCCATGCATATTCCATGGTAGGGCCGGGCCTTACATTTCGGGCCTGTTGAGAACTCTAGTTTTCGCTGGCTGCCCTAATAACTTTGGGGCGGGCCCGTCTAGAGTTTGAATGGACACGTATCATTCAAAAGGGAGACATCGAAGAGGTAGGACGGTGGGGAGGATCAACATATGGAATGTCAGAACATGCCAGGTCCATATAATATATGGACCTGGCCAGCATCTCTCAAACCTCGAACCCTTAGATCTCCATATTATGGAGATCTAAGGGTTCGAGGTTTGAGAGATGCTGGTCGGCTCCATATATGCAGGTGACGATCCAGTCCTTTCCATGTATGGCTATCCAGGGTTTTATGAGGTGTCGTGATATTCATATATGGAGACCGCCATATGGAGCGTGTCACGAGGCCTGATGTCAAGAGGCCATTATATGGAGGCGTGACCTGACTGACGGACGGCCACGTTTTTCAGATTTTCATAGTAATCTGCAACCTACGATTATGATCCAAGTGGCAACATGGCAAACACTAGGCTGGAAATGTGATAAGCTGTTGGTAACAGATGTTGTCCTAGTTATGAGAAAACCATTTGTTAGTGTCACACTAACATGCATTCCAAAAGTAGCATTCAGTACAGTATTATTTACCTGTATAGGGTGAGTTTTAATATTCTGATTTCCTCAGCTCTGTAACAATGTGTGCTTCAGTGATGCCAGCTTTTCTTTTTCTTTTTTGTGTTTGTTTATTAGTCTCTGTTTTTAAATTCAAAGTCAAAGTCATACGATGTGTCACACACGTTACTGCTGTGAAATTTGTTCTCCGCATTTGACCCGGTGAGCGGTGAGCCACAGCCAAGGAGCTGTGAGCTGCAGCCGTGCCGCGCTCGGGAATAATTTGATTAGTTGATTTGACCCCCCAATCAAACCCATTGATGCTGAATGCCAAGCAGGGAGGCATTGGGTCCCATTTTAGTAGAAATAGTCTTTGATATGACCTGGCCGGGGATCGAACCCCGACAAATGTAACCAAATTAAGTAATTAACCCTTACGGATTCGATCAACAGCACAACAGCACAACTCTTCTTGAGCTAGAGCGAAGTCTTTTTATTTTTTTCTTAATCTAGTGGTTCTCAAAGTGAGGTTGGGGTACCCCCAGGGATCGTTGAGGTGGTTGGGCTCCCAGCAAAATTAGTTATTATAGCATACAAATCAATTTAACCACCCCCAATGTGAAAATAGCAGATCTGCTGGCTCGTTGTGAACCTGTAGATCTCAGATCTTCTTTTTTTCTTTTTTAATCATGAAAATATTTGTAATATTTTGTAAATATTTTAACAACACAAATCTATTGGAGTCCCCTGGCACGACATCGTTTCAGATGTGGGTTTGCAGCCAAATACTGTAGCCTACATACTATTTTGGAGGTCTTTGACATGAAAGGATCTGAGACACCTGTTCTAATCCATTCTGTGTCATGTGAAGGAAGGTGCAGTGAAAAGTGAGAAATCCAGTGGAATCACAAGCTACAGTATAGTGACCACTGGGCTAGTGGAGGTATTACTCTCCAGTAACAACCCAGTATGTGGTTTTAACAGACAGACAGACTGGAGTATTTCAGATTTTCAGTACTTTTACTTCCACTCCACTATATTTCAGAGGGAAATATTGTATACTTTTTACTCCACTACAATTATTTGAAAACTTTAGTTACCTGCATCCCTACCAGATACACTACATCAGCTATTTGAAAATAGACGATCTACAAGCTCACAATGCATCGCATTGGCACGCATACTTCACAATAGTTTATACGTTTTATACATTTGAAATTTGAAATTTTTAAATGGGACATTCAACCTGATTTCCACTTTTGGTACTTTTTGATAGCAATACCTTTGTACTTTTACTCAAGTACATTTTTAATGCCAGACTTTTACTTATTTAATATTATATATGTAATATTTGTTACATGATGTACCTAATTAAATAGGTCAACCAGCGGTATTGCAGCTGTTTTTACTCTAAACGGACGTAAATAGGGACATAGACATACATAGGGACACACACGGCCAGTTATTGGAGCGGTGTGCAAAACTTAATTTTTTTATAAATGCAACTTACAAGATGTATTTATATCAGCGAGATGATGTCTTACATAGTAATTTACTGCCCTAAACAAACATTAAAGTCCATATACATAGCTGGCATAAATTTACATCATAACTATACCCTAAACAAACATTATAGTCCATAGACTTGGCTGGGGACAGGGAATTTAAAATGAGGCTCTAAACAAACATTATAAGTCCATAGACTTGGCTGGCCTATGACGCAATTTTGGAAAGCCATACTTTTTGAGTGGTGTAAACCACTCCTACAACTGGCTTTGTTAGTTTACGTGTCTGTTCGTACCAAAAAATGAGCATGGTTGCTATGGTCACCCAGTTCACACAGGTGTGATTTCATTACGTCAGACATTACGTCAGACCACAGTTGATCAGTCTACATAAGACCTTACACCACTCAGTTCACACGGGTGTGATTTTTCCATCACTGAGAAGTGTACAATATAGCCTATAGACTACTCACATAGACAAACACGTATGCACGCACACAAGGTGCAGAGAGAGCGCTGCAGTGTTCAAACTTGGTCAATTCCCTCTCTAATACCTCTCTGGATTCACAAAGCTGATGGTGTTACAGGGAGTATTTAATTATTGAAATGCAATTATAATGCTCCGCTCACAGCAGATCAGTGGAACACACACACGCACGCACGCACGCACGCACGCACGCACGCACGCACGCACGCACGCACGCACGCACGCACGCACGCACGCACGCACGCACGCACGCACGCACGCACGCACGCACGCACGCACGCACGCACGCACGCACACACACACACACACACACACACACACACACACACACACACACACACACACACACAGGGGCGGAAGCTCATGGCAAGCCATCAGCAAAGATTAACCAATGACATTGTGATGATATGAGATTATGTGCTGAGATTAAGATTAATGGTTACATTCTGGTTCTATGCAATTTAATACATAAGCCTATAAGTGATGCATTATCTTGGTTGTATATAGACGGAAAAAGCGTACAGAGATTAGATAAAGTGCGATAGGGGAGAGAGGGGTGGGTGAGCAACAGAGAGGAAGAGACACATTTTGTAGCTTCAAAAGCAAGTCTCTATTTTATATCTCTCTCTTATTATCTCTCTCTCTCTCTCTCTCTCTCTCTCTCTCTCTCTCTCTCTCTCAGTTCTATAGAGTTTAACCTATTTTAGGACAGATCTCTGTTATAGCCAGGACAATCTCAAACCAACACACATGTTTGAGAATAACAAGTGGTGTGTGTGTGTGTGTGTGTGTGTGTGTGTGTGTGCGTGCGTGCGTGCGTGCGTGCGTGCGTGTGTGTGTGTGTGTGTGTGTGTGTGCATGTGTGTGTGTGTGTGTGTGTGTGTGTTGCGTGCTGGGGTGTGAGACTACTATAAGAATCTGCCTCATTCATCCACATGATGCTCAGAAAGTGCGTGCGCCTTTGCCTTCATTTCAAGGGCAAGAAGAACCGCACCGCAATGTCTCGTGGGTTTTGTTTCACTGAAAACAATAATATACGATCAAAGGCTATCGATGATATGGCCTCGGGTGGTTGTGGGCACAAACGGCTTGTGGCTTTTAATAACGTTTAGAGAAATATTTAGATAAATAGAGAATGCACTCCAGCTGTCTTTCCCGGTTTAAATTAGATCATAAACATGTTGATAATAATACATTAATAATTTAATAACCACAACCCCCACCCCTTGGATTCGTTCATAAAATAACGCGGTGTGGTGGTGTTATTTCTACATAAAAATCAACACAAGTATATTTCTCAAGCCTTAAAAGAAAGAAAACCCGTAATTGGATATCGAGCAGGGAATTGTAGTCTATTTCTAAGCCTGTGTAGAACAGGTAATTATCAGTAGTGCATGGTATTGGTAATATGTGCAGTGTGTAGTGTATATAAATGTTATTATATATCGCTCAGTCTCTTACCAGTTGAACGGTGTGTCAGAGGTACAGGGATGAGGAGGAGGATGATGATGCTGTGCGGTCTCGCTCCCTCTCTTCACCACCACGGCAGGTCGCTCGCGGATCATTTGCTGCAGAACCCGCCCCCCTGCGCGCCGATTGGTCCGGTACACAATCGTGCTAATTATGTCTTGAATTGTCTTCTCGTCTATTTGCCTTTATCGAAGAAAAATAATCTCCTCTTTTCTCATGGTGACTTTGTTATTATTATTCCCACTATTTATTTCCCACTATTTTATGTATTTATTATAAAGCCACAACAAAAAGAAAGCCCCGGTTCGGTACTTCGTCGAGCGACGGTGTTGCGCGCCGAGAATAGCAGAGCTGCAAGCCCACAGCGCGTCACGTATGCGACGCGATGTGGGCTTGCAGCTCTGCTCTCGAAGTATGACGGTTGCAGAGAGCGAGCGCGGAGCGTTCCTGGGACTTGTAGTCCATTGTGTCCAGGCCAAGCAGATTAAAGCATACGATTGCACGTGTAGTCACACACGCGGAAGAACTACAATCCGAGACCAGCTGACAGCTATGGAACCAAACCCCGCCCACTCTGGCTCTGTTTGGCTTCAGTTTTGTGTCATGCAGACAACTTCCGTGAATGATACTAGAATGAGAGACGCAGTCACAACAACTCAGCAACAGCTAAACCATTGTCCTTGGTATTGATATTTGATCTTTCACGGCTATAACACCAGCATTTATTTCTTGATTTATTCTTACAACCGCGAACACGTGATATAAACGTAACGAAGCGGAGTTGCTAACGTTGCCTATAGCTAACGTTAGTTACCTCCCTCTGTCTCCGCCGTTCATTCTATCTTTACCACCGCTGGGCATTTTGGCAGGTAAGGGCAAAATGTGCATGTTTTCTTTCCCCACCCATAATAAAGGCCATCTCATTATGACACACAGACGTTTGGAGTCAGTGGAGTTGGATGGCTAGCTAAGCATAGCTTGATAGCTACTAGTACTACCCTACCGTTACCTGGTTCCTTAATCCTAACAGACATGAAATTAAATGTGTCCCCGGTGTGCTGAAGTGTACAGTCAGGACTCGGAGGTACTGATGTAAAGGATTAAAGAAAGGTTAAAAAGTTTGGGTTCATGATTATGACTATTGAGAGTGAGACTCAATGCAGATACTCTTACTGTTGATTACTTTAGCTATCTTTATGCAAATGGCATTTGTCTATCTTGACTATATACCATTATACATCATGTGTGTATATATATAGTACTGTATTTATTTTTATTTTATTTTTGAAGGTAGGGTAAGTGTAAGTCAGTGATATTTTTTGGTTAATTTTTTTTTGTTTGTTAAAAGGTTAAATCACTCAGATTAAACATCCATGATTGATATCATGGAAGTTTAATCTTGAGGTGTTTAGCTAGTCAGCTTGTACTAGACTAGTACTTGAATGTCAGTGGGTGTGTTGAAGATAAGATAACTTCCTTTTGTGTAATTTCCAGGCAGAGTGGTCATCTGGTGACTCATTTGGTTGTAAATTAGACACACACACAGACAGACAGACAGACACACACGGTACGTAAGATATACTGTAATAACATACTGTGTGTAGTAGTAATCAATGTATAATTAAGGTGTTTAATGTTAAGTAGAATGAGGAATGAGGACATACTAGACTATAGGGTGTAGGCGTTTAGCTCAGTGCATACTGTAGCCTGTCATGCAGCTAATGTGTTGAGAAAGTAGAAGTGGTGCATGTGGTTGAGAGAGAGAGAATAGAGGGTATGCACGTGACATCATCATCATCATACCCGGAAGGGTATGGCAAAAAACCTTCTGGCCTTGACAGCCCATATATTTAAACAGAAAAGTCTTTTCCCATTCAGATTGCATTAAACAACGTTAAACTCACTTTGCCACTCACTTTATGCATGCGCTATTAACACCCGGGAACACTTGTCAATCATGAGACGGCTACAGAGTTTTTATTATGGAAAGATAAAGGTAAATGTTTTGACTGTATTCAACACCCTAGCCTAACCTCGGTAGGTACCCAGGCTAGTGCTCACTCAGATCGCTGAACCAATAGGATCCACTGCCTGTTTTCGACCGGCACCCGCCCCTCCACCCTGGGCAAGACCTACGCAGTAGAGGCTATCATTTGTTTGGGCGGAAGTTGCGGGATTTTAGCGGAAGTATCGCCCATGGAAATGACATTGATGCTTTACAAATCAGTTTACATTCTCTGCGAATGAAACAAGTGTTGTGATTGGTCGAGAAAATGTCGTATCCGGGGGAAATACATCTGACGGATGTTCCGGACGATACATCCGCCAATAGCTTCTCTGCCTTACGTTGTGACCAGGCTTTTCTTTTCGCAGATAAGTAAGCCTGGGACCGAGGCTACCGCCCCTCTAGATCAGAAACCACACAGGCTGTGCGAGGCTAACAACTCCCTGACACATATTAGTATATACACATTATACAGTATGAGTTTAATGTAACACATCTATAATGCAGCAGATCTACAAGCTCATAGCGCGGCACAGAGTGCCGCGCTACAAGGTTGTAGATCTGCTATTTTTGAAAAATCGTGAAAACGTGGCGCAAGTCTTGAATATATATTCTTTCGTAGCGAAAGATTTTAACTAAAATATTGGCTTCTGGGAGGTCCCTGGAACAACATATTTTCAGATGGTGGTCCGCAGCCAAATACAGATAATTCTGGGGGTCCTTGACATGAAAAAGGTTGAGCACCACTGAGTCATAGAAACATAGGTTCTTCAGAAAACAGAGAACTTAGAAGACATTTTTTTAGAATCGTCCTCAGGTCGAAATGGGTTAAGGGTAAGGCTATGCGACTGTCGACGTCTGCTAAAATAAAAATAACGATTTCGCTACTCACCAATACAAAGCTGGTTTTGTGATGAACATCTACATCTACATCTACTTTCCCTAGTGGACGCACTCTGAGACCCCCACCAAATGTATAAAATGCACTTTTTGGCCAGAAAGGAAAAACATTCAACAGAAGAAAAAATATATTTTAGTTACTCCACTCTAGAGATATTGTCAAGAGAAGAACCCCATTCACCGGATTTTTCCTTCTGGTGAAATATTTTCCTTTCTAGCCAAAAAGTGCATTTTATACTTTTGGTGGGGGGCTCAGAGTGCGTCCACTAGGGAAAGTAAACTTTTTTTCATCAAAATACCGTTGGTGAGTAGCGAAATTGTTATTTTTATTTCGACAGGCTGTGAGTATTTCATGCCAGTGCAGGAAGTGGAGAGTCCCATAGCCTTAAGGGAAGTCCTTAAGGCTATGGACCAGAGCTACTATAGTGTGTTTGTTCAGTAACAGGGGTCTCCCTGTCTCTCCAGCTCTTTAATAAACAGAAAATACATTTTCTGTATCCTGACTGCGTTCTCTATCATGATTGGATAAATTTGGTATTGCAGTTTCAGTTTCTGATGCATTTTCTGTTTAATAAAAAGCTCGAGAGACATGGAGACTCCTGTTACTGAACAAACACTAGCAACGAGTACTATACAATATAAATTTTTACTTATTTTAACCCATTTTGGGCGGGAACCCCTTTTGGTGTTAGCATTATGTTATGCTTTAGCTATTGAAAAATGACTGACGACTGACATAGAAACATAGCTTTTTCAGAAAACTGTCAGGATGTAGAAGACATTTTTAGAATCTGATCTCAGGTCAAAATGGGTTAACCAGCGAAAATCACTTATTACACTACCTGTTGCTCTGCTCACCATGTGTCTCATTGTCTCCTCGTTTTGTCTTTCTCAGATCCTTGCCTGAACTCTTACTCTTTGAATGAGGTGAGATTGGCTTCAGTACACACACACACACACACACACACACACACACACACACACACACACACAAACGTGCCCACACACGTACACGTGCCCACACACGTGCCCACACACGTGCCCACACACGTGCCCACACAGTACCGCTGACAAGACAAGGATGATCATGGAAGACATGAAGAATGAAGCTGATACTACTACCTCTGCGGTCTCCATGGCTCTCTACACTGTGATGTATCCAGTATTTAAACAGGTAACAGCAGAAGAACTTTATTGAGCTTTATTGTTACATCTTGTGTACAGGTACATAAGAGTAAAACTTATTTTTGTTTGGCTTCCTTGTTCCTTGTTCGGCTTTTCATTTCATTTCAGGTATTTGTATTTGGCCTCGGAATGGATTCCCATATGAAAATGTGTGAGAGAGACATTGTATGTGTGTGTGACTGTGTGAGAGAGACACTGTATGTGTGTGTGACTGTGTGAGAGAGACAGGGTGGAGTGCCCACACCATGACATGAGCATAGCACACTGTCTTTTGGGTTACACCCTGGCAGAACGGAAATACACAACCTACTGTAATTGCATATAAGTAAAGAGCAGCACACATAGAGAACAGAGAATGAGGCTGTATTCACACGTGTCTAATTATTGCTGTACAGTATGCTTGTATTATGCATAATCGTTGCTGTCAAACATAAACATTGTATCTCCATTAGGGATGCAGCAGAGCTCATTGAAAACCTTTCTTGTAAGCAAAACCTTTGAACTCCATGTAGAGATGAAAAGCCAAGGGGCGGGGTGGGTCTCAAAATTACTTAATACTGTATAGCAGTAGCAGGGGTATTCATTCAACTAGATTAGGCAGGGGTCCACAATTGTAAGATTACTTAAAATTGGGGGCCACAAGACCACAAAAAGTAACGATTTACCATTGTGCTGGAAACAAAAGTTGCATTGTACACATTTTCAGTGGCACATCAACATAAAAGAGCACAACATGAGTTTTGAGTGCAGTTCGTCCATTACATGACACTTTTGTAGCTACCTTTTTCTTAGAGCAGAATGCGAACGAAAATAAAAGCCTGGGTACCGAGGCTACTACCTATTTCTCAGCTTTGTGTAGATTTTTTTATCATCACACCAAATAAATAATAATCTATCTCCATTAGCTTTTACACCGTCGTATGTTTCATCCAATCACTCAATAGTTTCCCGGGAGGAATGTCATGATGCCCTACCTCTCAATCTCTCTCTCTCTCTCTCTCTCTCTCTCTCTCTCTCTCTCTCTCTCTCTCTCTCTCTCTCTCTCTCTCTCTCTCTCTCTTATATATAATAGCACATAACCATAGACATAAATGTGTAATATTAGCACACAACAACGGACAACAATGGGTACCCCCACAAAAACATGCAGTAATCCTGGTCTCTAAACTACCTCCCCCTGGCCAGCCGGGGCACCTGATTGAGGGGAAAGGAACTGGTCGGAATAACGTGTTCCTTCCACACGCTTCGTCCGGCTGGAGAAACTCTCCCCTGTCAGGTGAAAAGAAGCAGCTTGGACTCCTCATGCATAGAAAGAAGCATGAGGTCAGTCCACTGCCCCCCCAGGTTGGCAGAGGAAGTGTAGCGCCCAGGATTAGATAATTGACACTGGGTGAAAAAATGGGGTGCAAAATCATGGGATAATTTAAAAACAAAACAAAAAATAACAATGGACAGCATTATATCTTAATGTGAGCACCTTAACCCTTAGAAGATGAAAGACGCCAATTGGCGTCTTCATCAGAATTCCGTAAATGATCAATGACGCCAATTGGCGTCTTCGCCGTTTTTGATTAATCTAAACATATTAATATGCTCCGAAGCGCTGTTTAAATTCCTGAGCTTATATTCCAACTACATTACCCAGAAAACCCGTGTCACGTGACACACGTGTACGTGTTGCCATTGGAAGCTGGTCCCACCCCCTGTAAACAGTGGGGGCAGAGGGAGTCTTCATAGTTTTCATTGTTTTGCCTGTTTACCCGTCTCGCCCGAGCGATTTTCTAGCAGAAAAAGTTGAAAGCAGTACTATTTATTTGAGCGAGTTTTGTGGTAGTAGTATTGATCCATACGCGTCCCAGTCGCCTTCTCCAGGCGGAGTAGCCCTGGTCCAGTGCTTACAGCGAGACTCGCTGCTCCCTCCCTCCTTTTTTCATTGTCTCCCCATCGTCGTCCGATGAGCTATACCGGGAAACCATTGAAGAAGACGATCAACCCGGAATGTTTTGAGGTAATCTTATTGTAGATCCTTCTATAGTGATCAGAAATCATAAGATGATCGCTACAAATAGATGCTTGGATAATTACTACTACTAGTCAGATCATGACGCCAGAATGACTCACCACGATGGCCCCCAGCCATTAGCCAGCACCTTTGATGGGGGGGTTGGTGTCGGTCGGTGCATTGGTGCTGGCTAATGTCTGGATGGTGGTGTCGATCGGTTGGTCGGTGTAGTACAAATGTATCGTAGCAGGCATGCACGCATGGCAGTACAAGTATTTTATATTGTAGCGTGCCTTATAGGCGATCTGATCTTTAGAGTAATGTTCGCTCCTTTTATTTACTGTCTACAAAGACGGAGAACAAACATGCATCGTTTACTGAAGCAACGCGTGGTTGTTGATGACCTTGCTACAAGGATCGGAGGGGGGACGGGGAGTGAAGCTAACAGTAGCGTATTATATAAGATCTGTATGACGTTTCATTGACGTCTGAGCTTGCATGATAATCGCATTCATTGAATATTGTATACTATCATGATTGTACATTGTTTAGTGTGTCTCCGTGTGATGATGATGATGATGACGATGATGTCAGATAGCCTACGCCCCCCCCCCCCCCCCCCCAACTGGCTATTGGCCGGGCTGACTACAGCTAAATGTTTATTTTTATATATTTAGAACTGGCATCAGATGAGGAGGAGGAGGATGATGATGATGATGATGATGATGATGAAGACGAAGAGTCAAGACTGCGATGGAGTTCTCCGACACTGAACCGGATGCATTCATTCATTTCAGTTGTTGTTTTTTTTTAAATTTAGCCTACACACACACACACACCGTCAAGAACAACTGGAATGCAGTGGTTTGGGGACACTGGGGAGTTTGGGGACAACTGTTTTGTATGTAGGCCTATTTATTTTCTGTAATATTTATTATAATTGTATTATGTTAGTAGTCATAAAAAATAAAAGACGCTTTTACAATGAGTTAGACCTGTCATGGCTATTTTGTTCACTATTCTGAGGTTTATGGTTTGACTAAGCGAGTTTCAACTGTGATTTACTCTGTAACGGTAGATGGTAAGAACCCAATTTTTTGTTATAATACAGTATACATTCAAGTCTATATTTTGATACATATCATGGGCACAAAGTCATATCAAAACAATGTCCTTGGATGTGTTTTTTTATCAAAACTGTTTCTTCACAACAGGTTTTTGAGATACATGCATGAATAGACAAGGTACTGGTAAGACTATGTAAACATGGTATATATCAAAATGTGCGTTAGAATGTCTAATTTTACCCCAAAAAAGAATTGAGTTTATATGATGTTCCATTTCAGAGCTAGGGGGACTTTTAGCTGGATAGGTCAGATTGATCATGACTGACCATGCTATTTATAGATGGCAAAATATCTACAGTGGTACATGTGAGAAACTTTTTATTTTATTTTAATTGAACTAGACAACTCACCCTTTAAAATGAGATATTGCATGGCTATGTACGCCCAGCAGAAAAAAAGTTATTTAGAAAATAAAACTTCAACCGGGCATAACTTTTTTTGTTGTCCTAGAAACACTACCCAGTGTAAATGCAGGCTCTTTTAAATGGCTTCCAACACAAAAACTAAACATTTTATCAACTCAGTTCATTTTTTTCCTGGAAGCAGACAAGCCAAGCTTTCTCTGAAGGTCTTTCGTTGTCACACATTCACAACAGAGAATTTTCAATAAATCATTCAAAAACGCCATTCTGCCATAGAGAAGTCTAAAAACTATATAGAAATCCATGAAACTCTCAAAGAGTTAATAACTGGAGATAGCCACACCACCCATGGCCATATTTAGCATTTTAAAACATTTTTATTTTATTTTTTGGAATATGGATGGTGTTCCAGGGCCACAAGAAAAAAACCCAGGGGCCAAATTTGACCCACAGGCCGCCAGTTGAATATCACTGCTGTATAGCATCATAATCAGTTGAACTACTGTAACCCCTATATTTGAAAATGGCAAGCTTAGATCAGCCATTAAAACATATATATTGTTCCACATTGTGAAAGCAATGTGACATGTTTTTAATATTTTATGAATCTTGTATGTAGTTCCCTGGCACAAATTATTTTCAGAAGGGGGTCTGTGTCGAAATACATATCATTTTAGGGGTCCTTGAAGGCTGTGAACCATTGGTTTGTTTAACTGGGACATCACATTTCTGTACGACGGTTAACTTTCTGTGCCATACAAAAGGTTTGGCAAAAGGTAAAGGATGCAGCTTATGTGAAGTTTGATCTGACCATGGTTGGCGTGTGCTTTCTTGGAGAACTCAGTGGACATGGGCATTCAAATGATTCACCAGGCTGTGAACGCATCATTAGACCATGATATGCTAGCTAGCCAATCTAGACTTTCATCACAGTATGGATCATTTCTTGATAATTATGTCAATCATTCACATATAGAATTTTTATGTTTACTTAATATTTGTTTTATGATTCTTTAAGTTTTCCCGATGCAAAATATACCCAACTGATATACCTTTGATCACAATATATTGAGGAAAAACTGTAGTAAGTCATATTGCACGCCGTGGCACATATACAGCTGTAGACCTCTACGTTATCATTGTGTGTTTTAAGTACAATTTGCCTTCTTTAAACAAAAATACAAGCAAAAAGAAAAGAAAGAACCGCTTTATTTGAGGATTTCCAATCTGATTGGATGCATTAATGACACTGGGATTCAGATTAAATCTGTCTCTGTCAATAAGGGAGATGGTATCAATTTAAAAAAGTGTCTTCACAGCATAAAATAAATGTGCAGGGAATTGCAGAATTTACGAGCCAATAGTTCACAATTCTGCTTATTCATTACTCTTTATCAGGTTCTCCACCTGGCTACTTTTTACTGTGTCAAGATAATTTGTAAGAACATAAAAACGTTGTTGAATGAAAGGAGCTCTGCAAAGTGTTGAGCCTAACATGTTTGTCTGTGGGTGTTTTGTTGCAGTTGGAGAAAGTAGATTTATCAGCAGCACAGACCTTGAGGGCAGCCTTTATAAAGGTAAGAATTTAAGAAAGGTCATTTTTTTTCTTGTTTGTTTTTCTTGTTTACAGGGAATGTCTTGCAGAGTGCTGCTATCCCCTCTCACTCCCATTCTTAATGTGTTGTTGAGTCAAACTCAACACGGGGTGATAAAGACCCCTCGGCTTCATGTCCAGATCTCATCACCCTGTAATAATTACTCATTAACAACATCATACCTAGGGTTGGGACTCGTTAGGATTTTAACGCTTCCGGGTCCTTACCGGGTCCCTCTTAACGAGTCTGGTTCCTAACGGTTTTCTTAACGGTTCCTATATATATTTTTTATTATGTTCATGTATCATTCATTCTACAGTAGAATTAATGAACACTTTAATAATAATTATTATAAGTAGAATTTCTTCTTACTACAGTAATAAAGTGATTCCCTGGTGTGATTACTAGGCTACAGTAAAAAATAATAACACTATTATTAGACATTGTACAACTATTATTTCAACTTGGGCGGGTCTGATTGGTCACGTATGTTGTTGGGCTTTGGGTCGGGTCGGACTAGGCATTCATTAATATATGAATGAATTTGTAATTGTAACGTATTCCGCAGGTGCGCGCCGTTGTCTCTCGCTGCTGTTGCTGTACAGTAGTTCAGGCTGCTACACAGTGCTGCCCTGACAGTCCACCACAAGGTTGCAAACACAGTGGATTATTTTTGATCAAGCAAAACGCGAGCCAGCAAATGGAACTTGACGCAAACTTGTAGCGTATGTCTGCTCTGCTCGTGCCCACCACAGTAGCTTAATAGTGTGACGCAGCAGCGGTGGTATTTTCGGAGACATTGATTAGATAATATGATTAACCTTGTGTTTCCGTAGAGAAGTTTCCTTAGAGTCAATGTGCCACTGCTACCACGAAAGGATTTCACCCACTGGTAAAGTCTAAATACGGAGAAGAAATACGGAGTAGTGGTGCGTGGGTCCTTAGTTGTAGAAAACTGCAAACAGGTGCTCTTTGGAGAGGGTTTTACTGAATACACAGGACAAGAGTTCTTTAAAAGTTCTATACCTTTGAGTTTGTATAAGTTCACAATGGAAAGAGAGCTGACGGTGGCAAACTTTAAAGAGGATCCAAGGCAGCTCTGTTAGTTGAAGTAGAAAATCCTTTATTGCATGTTTTTTTCTTAACAAGCAAGTGTTTAAAGAGCCGTGTGTGTGTGTGTGTGTGTGTGTGTGTGTGTGTGTGTGTGTGTGTGTGTGTGTGTGTGTGTGTGTGTGTGTGTGTGTGTGTGTGTGTGTGTGTGTGTGTGTGTGTGTGTGTGTGTGTGTGTGTGTGTGTGTGTGTGTGTGTGTGTGTGTGTGTGTGTGTGTGTGTGTGTGTGTGTGTGTGTGTGTGTGTGTGTGTGTGTGTGTGTCTGTGTGTCTGTGTCTGTCTTTCTCTTTCTCCAGGCTGAGAAGGAGAACCCAGGGTTGACCCAGGACATTGTGGTCAAGATAATACAGAAGAAGCAGTTGGAGATCAATTATACAGAATCTCTGCTTCGCATGGCCGGGGACCCTGTGGAAGGTAGGAGAGGGTTAGGGAGACCTGCTGTGCATTCCAATGGATTTAAGGCTTCTCCAATGGTGCTCATGTAACCTCTTGGTGTCATTGGAACGTGCTGAACTGAAAAGGAATACACTTACAGGATAAGATGGTTGCCTTCCTTAGGAGCTGGAATGAGTAAGACCAGTGGTGGAAAGTAATTAAGTACATTTACTCAAGTACTGTATTTTTACTTTACTCAAGTATTTCAGTATTTGTACTTCTACTCCACTATGTCTTAGAGCTAAATAATAATATTTTACTGTTTTGCAAAACACCTTTGCAATTTAATTCTGCAATTTAAAAATAGCTGATCTGCTATTTCCAAAATATTTTTTATACTTTGAAAATGGGACATTTGGCATAATGAGTACTTTTTCCTTTTGTACTTTTAAGTACATTTTGATACCAATACTTTTGTACTTTTACTCAAGTACATTTTGAATTCCGGACTTCAGAGCATTTCTACATTGCAGTATGATTGATACTTGATGATTGGTAAAAAATGTGAGTACTTCTTCCACCACTGAGTAAGACCCAGCTCTGTTTCTAAATAACACACACTCTGAGTCTGCATGCAGTGATTCTCAACCTGTTTCTCAACCTGTGGGCTGGGATAATATTGCCCCTGCAAAATTGGCAAAACACTAAGATTTTAATGATAATATAATATTGTTATTAACACTTTGAGGGCATAACATACCATACATGACATTTATTCCATTGTCTTTCCACGCGTAATACGATAAACCCGTATTTTGTGTTTAATTCGCCGTTGTTAGAAAAAAATCCGGTTTTGTCGCGGACATTGTGACGAGGCGGATGCGTTATGATGACGTAACCGGAAATCAACCAACCGCCGGCTTGCAAGGGCTTCTGGGAAACTGACTCTAATGCAAAGTGAACGAGGGGGTATAGACGATCTTAACCTGCTTTGCTCTTTGTCTGTGACCCGGATCGTTGAAGTAGCTTATGTGTCGGCTCAATAACACATTTTCAAGCGGATTTTCATGGATCAAAGGCGCAAATACTTTGGCGTATGCTCCAAAGGTAATTAAACAGTCACGGTATCTTGTCAATTATAATATAACGGAATGTGTTAAAAGAATGACGGTAGAAAAATGAGTTTTCATTGTTTTAAAATGTGAACTTAAAACTATACTACGGAACACAATTGATTGATTGGTCATTAAAATGCTCTGAAACGGTCCCCATCTGACCACTTAACACGGCAGCTTATAGGCTGCTGTGTTAAGCAGTCAGATGGGTGGGCCCAAGATTTTCAAATGGGCCCTGATCCAGAACATGTTGAGAACCACTGCATTAGGCCACAGATCCCATTGGATACCATTAGAAAAATCATCTGCCGTCCTACAAGCATTGTTGTGTGACAGTGTGGCAGAGATACGCTATTTTTGAAGGTGAATATTATGTCAAATGTTGTGATACTGCAACACATTCTCACCACAATAGGATAGCTGTATACCGGTAGCTTGCGATGTGTCAATCCTCTCATATAATTGTGCATATAAAATCTCCTTTGCTTTGGAAACAACATTCGTAATCTTTTAATGCGCCACACAGCAGACGCTCATCCATTGTAAATAGTGCCTTTCGTTATTCATTGATAAATGAACAAGTTTCATATTATAACATTTTAAATGGACATCCCTATTGCCTGAATCCGTCTCCCTGACCCTTTAGACATTTAGACCTGTTTGAACAGTGACGCATGGCTGAAATTGCACTATTTATGTATGTCCAAATTGTGGAAATAAGCGTAACTGAACTGAAGCATTACATTCTCAGTCCAAGATGCAACATTTTTGTCCTCCCAACTCCTGGTCAAAGCTTACGCCTTTGGGTGAGAATGTGTTGGGTATGACAGATCTGCAGTGCTCTACCCAATCTGTCCACTGGGTGGAGCTGTTTCTCCATTAATGGTCCCTTGTCCGCCAGCCACTCAAACGTTCCTTTGCTCCTCTGTAATTGAATTCCCTCTGCCATGTACTGTGATTGATGGTAGTAATGAATTCACACACATGCACGCAGTCCCCCCCCCCCCCCCCCCCACACACACACACACACACACACACACACACACACATTCTTTGAGGTGGGCGGAATTTAAAATTTTGTATACTAGTTTGAGGCACATCACGATTTCTACCACTGTCTTTGATTGATGTGTCTCTGTGTACATATCCATACCATACCTGTATGAATATGTAGTATAACATTCACAAATCATATGTACGTGTGTGAGCACGTGCATGTCTGTTTGTAAGTTGTGTGGCTGTGTTAGGGGACCACTCATGTTGGTGTGTTGGTGATTAAAAGTGTGTATTTCTGCATAGGCATTGAAGTAGTATTACTGAACTAATTTTGTTACACAGCTGCTGTGTTATTTACATGTTTATTGGCAGTGGTTCTCAAAGTTGGGTCCAGGGACCCATACGGGTCCATTTGGACACTCTTAAAGTTATGGGGGTCTTGAAATTAAACGGTGTGAGAACCACTGCACTAGGCCTATGTCAGATTTTATTGAAAAAAAAATAACAACAGCAGTACAACAAGTTAAAATGACGGCAAATGGATGATACACAAAATAACTGGACAAAATAGACAGACAACGATACATTTCAAAACTTCAAAATATACAGGTTTAAGCAATTCAACTATGTAACTAAAGACTAACAGACCAATAGACTATTAGACCGTGGCAGCGGTGGCCGAACGGATAGCGGAGCGGTCTTGATACCGGAAGGTCGCCAGTTCGAATCAGCGGTCCGACACGTTAAAATTACCACCGCTGAAGTGCCCTTGAACAACCACTACGATGAAATGTGTTCTATGAGCAGGGCCTGGCTGGAAACAAGTTCTTGAGCTTAGCCCAGATACCCTGGGTAAATATAGTAATCATTTCATTTCATTTCATTTCACCCATAGTAACTCTGAGGGTGTACAAATGGAACCAAACGGACCCATGACTTGTACACCGTCAGAGTTATGGGGGATTGGGGGTGCTTGGAAATGAAACATTTTTTAGAAGTTTGTCAACGATGGAGTCTGTCGCTAAGGGCTCTTGTTGTCTTTCCTGTGGGCGTGTCCAGAGTTTGTGATTGACAAGCGGCAGGTGGAGTTCCAGGATGTGAACGACAGGGCCAGAGCTCTGAAGCTCGTCCTCAGCAGTATCCCTGACCACATTGAACACAGAGTGCGCTTCCTGCAGACCATCAAGTGAGTCCAGGCCTGGAACAACCTTTACACCATCGCCTCATCGCAATCATTTGAGATAAATTTTGTTTGCAAAATTGTTTTCCACAGGCACAGAAAGCATGTGGAAGTTTCTTAAAGTTGCAATTTTGACAGTTATAAGAAGAATTCGCCCCTGAATGAATTCACCTCGTATTGCCAGGATTTCCCCCCCGTTCAACCCTTATTTTGAAGATCCAAAACGCTGCGACCGGATGTTGTGTTGACATAATGGTGTGTGTGTTGTCTCGACCGCGACCATCACAGCACCGGCTATTGTCCGTAGAATAAAACTTGTTTTGACCAGAAAGATAAAAGCCATTGAAAGCAGCACATTGAACGCACGTAGATGTGCACACAATTCAAGATGGCACGCTCCAGTGTCACACTCAGCACACTCGATGCTAACGTGAGTAGCCTATCGACTCGATCGGATCAACACATGTATAAAACATCAATGTATGTCATTTCACTTATTTACGTGCATGGCGGGTGGCCAGACTAAAGCAAATTTACGAGAATGGCGCTTTATGGGTTAACAGTTAGAAACAGGATCGGGGTTTGTGAATGAGAGAGGGGTAGAGAATAAAAGAGCAGAATAGTAGTTTCAGGCTTTTGATTCGGTACTCTTACTGTGTGTGTGTGTGTGTGTGTGTGTGTGTGTGTGTGTGTGTGTGTGTGTGTGTGTGTGTGTGTGTGTGTGTGTGTGTGTGTGTGTGTGTGTGTGTGTGTGTGTGTGTGTGTGTGTGTGTGTGTGTGTGTGTGTGTGTGTGTGTGTGTGTGTGTGTGTGTGTGTGTGTGTCACTCTGTCACTCTCAGAGACATTGCCAGTGCTATAAAGGATCTCCTTGACACAGTCAACAAAGTCGTCAGAACATACCAGTATCAAAACAGACGGGTGAGTGCTTACATGCATAGTCTGCGCACAGCCTCCTTCACAATCATGTGCACATGCACCTACACTTTTCAAAGCATGCAACACACAGACACACACACACTTGTGTTCTTGTGTAGTAAGTTGTCTTGTGTTTGTCGGGTAGGCCCTTGAACAGCAGAAGAAAGAGTTTGTGAAATACTCCAAGAGCTTCAGTGACACACTCAAAACCTTCTTCAAAGACGGAAAGTAAGACGGACACACTGTAAAATGGCTTTGTCTCTCACTCATTCTTCATCTAAGCGTGTTCTTTCTCTCTTTCCCACTTCTCTTGCTTGTTGTCTTATGTATAATATTTTACACACACACACACACACACACACACTCACTCCTAACAACATCTTACGTGTGGTGCATTTACTAGTTTACAGGGAATAAGTGGTTGAATTTATACACATACCAATACCCAAATGTGTTTAGTGCACACTCACTCCCAGTGTCAATGTCAAGTAAGCGGTTGTCGGATGATCACAGGCATGCTACAGTGCACGTCAAGCGAACGACTGCCGCATAATTCCCTTGACCCACTTCCCGCAAAATCGCTTGAAATCGGCTTGTGCTCGCTCAGGCCTGACACTCTCCATTCCAGCCGGATCAAAGTCTTGTCCCCAGATCAATCCCAGTATCTGTTGCCATGGTTTTTACTGCTGTTGTAGCTGATGCGTGTCTCTTGTCATGCCTGTTTCCAGGACGACCAACGTGTTTGTCAGTGCCAACCGGCTCACCCACCAAACCAACATGATACTGCAGACCTTCAAGGCCGTGGCATAGGATCCGGAGAGGACACAAGCACACACGCGAGCGCACACACGCACGGGCACACGCACGCACACACACACATACACACACACACACACACACACACACACACACACACACACACACACACACACACACACACACACACACAGATTTGCTGAGGCTTTTATCTGAGAATATATTTTATTAGCCTTTATAAATTGTAAAAACTTTTTTATTAATTATTTTTGGGATGTATAATTTATCATTTTGTTAAAAATCTTTCAGAAGGGCGATCAGGTAGCAGGAGGTTCAAAGCGAATAATTTTTATGTAAAACTCCAGGGAATTTAGAAAAGAAAGAAAAAATGTTCTTTTATGTTTGTTCTTTTATCATGCTTTGACAGCTGAGTTGTTGATTTTCTTTTTTCTCTTTGTTCCCATTCTATCCTCTTCCTTCCGTTTTATTTCCCTTCTCTCTCGGTGGATTGCAACACCACGACGCACAGAGGCCATCAAAAACACTACCAGTTTTATTGTTTTTTTTTGTTTTTTTTGCATTTCAAATTGTTTCCACTTCACAGTCCGCTGGTAGGACATCAGCCAAATAAATAGAAAGTCGACTTGGACATGCCAACTTACCAAACATACAAATATCCAGTTTTACTTTACATACCAGTAGCTACAGTATATGGACATTAATTTATAGCGGGGGAATGTGTATCTGTCTGTTATGCTCTGCCTCTCCGCTTCTCTGCTTATTGCCTGTCTCACCTGCTAGCCTTATACTGTTGGCATGAATGTAGACTCATTAAGTCTATACGTTTAACAACATGGTGGGAATTCCACCCTGTGTTTTAGGACTTAGACGCTGCTTTGTTTAAACCAATCTGATGTAGCATAATAATGTTTACACACAAAATTGCATTTGACTACAGGACTGAATGTATATTAGCACTCTCTCTTTCTGTCACGCTCTGTCTCTCTCTCTCAGTCTCATATCGTTGCTTTTGGGTGAAAGCCTCATGTCCAATACAGTTTTTAACATTTGTATTATTTTTTAACAGAAATAATAATTTAAATAGTGAAAATAGCTGATCTACATGCTCACAACGCCTTGCATCACGAGCCATTGTGAGCTTGTAGATCTGCTAGTTTCACTACTCTTGAGAAGACGGGCATTAATTAAAAACACAAGACATTTAAATATGGATGAGGTTTCTGCCCGACAGCAACGATATGTCACTTGATAATTCTCGTTTTGACCCCTGAAATGGGCATGCACGCATTGCTCCAACGGTTCCAAACAAATGTAAATACGTAAACTTGGACTTGTGCTTTTGTTTCGCACTCTGACTTATAAACAATGAGACATGACGACGTGTGAGACGCTTTCAATTCTGCAAAGTGTTCAGAATAAAAAAAAGTTCTGTCATTTTGAGAACGGATTTTTCTAAAAGCTGGGTCTCGCTTCCATTTTGTTTTGCCATTGTTGTATGAAAGCCAATCTCTTCCCTCCTCTTCAACTGTATCTCGATCTTTTCTCCCCCTCCCTAGTACTTAGATCCTTACCACTTTCTCTATTACAGCAATATTCATTGTTCCCCCATATATAATGGCTGATTCTCCACGGTGGATTTGAGGCGGGCTATTTTAGGGTTCTGTACGGGCTTCTGCCTGCGCTGCTGTAATCCAATTGTGAAAGCGTTAATTTTTAAAAGCTTTATTATTGAAATTGCTGAGACCTCATTTTCTGATCCTGTCGCAATTGATGAACGCTGTAATCAGCTAATTCAAGTTATTCCAGGCCATTAAGTCCCACTGAGGATTTGGTCTCGGTCACTGAAGAGTTGAGAGAGAGAGAGAGAGCGCGCGAATGTTCAAGCCAAGTCTATAGTGCATATTATGTATCAGTTTAATGCATCACTAAGTGCTTGACTGTATTTCTTCCTTAATTAGCCTATAGACTATTGTGTGCTTTTTCTATGTGAATATGAGACAGATCGTGTGTGTGTGTGTGTGTGTGTGTGTACAATACATGCGTACATTCACGTGCGGTGCGTGGGTGCATGCATGCGCTGCCATGGAAATGAAAAGAGTCACCCATTGTAGTTTGGACACAACCACTTCAGGGATGACTCTAAAGCAAAAACAAACACAAAAAACTTTTGAAAGTTTGTGTCAGTTTTCTGTTTAGTGTTCCTTTTCTATGTGGCCTGGCCAATGACTTCATGGCCATTTTATTGGTTATAAACGTGTGTGTGTGTGTGTGTGCGTGCGTGCGTGCGCGCGCGCGCAGGAGGTAATTATACCTTGTTCCAACTTAAGACAAGCTCCCGTATGATGCCCGCGCAGGAGGTAATTATACCTTGTTCCAACTTAAGACAAGCTCCCGTATGATGCCCAATCTGTGAGTAGAGTACGGTAAATAGACACACACAGTCACACACACTCACACACACGGTCCGGACACAAACAAAACCCTTTCTTACTACTTGGTTGCCAGGAAACTTAGCCCGAGGCTTTGAGAGTGAGGGCTAATAAAATAAAAGAATTGTGTGTATGTGTGGGGGCGGGCGCGCATGCATGTGTGGCCTCTTTACCACTGTCTAGGCTACTGGGGGCAGTTAACTCCCTGCGAGTGTCTGTGTGTGTGCAACAAGCCACAACTGTTTGTGACCAAATGCCTCTCGGACACCACCGGTTGAGCCTTGGACTGGACTGAAGTGTTGCATGGTGGACACACACCCACGGGCCAAGCAGATCCAGCAGAGACTGTGGGGAAGATTTTGAGTTTGTCATAAAATAGGAAAGGAGAACAGGGACACATTCGACTCTGCTTACTCAATAAGGCATCGCCTTGAGACACAATTGCATGGACGCTGATGAAATCTTGTGTGCAGTGCACCCACCCAGGGCCAAATGGAGCAAGCGGAACCTTTTGGTAAGAGTTGTCATGAATGTAGAAATGGTCCAATTTGTCTGTTTCTTTTAGTATCCCAGTCAGATTTGTTAGTATTATAGTGGATAGCATAAGTTGCCAAATACAAGCTGACATGCCAAATAAAATCATGTCTAGGTTCTGTGATAATGGTGTGGGTACCTATTTTTGTGCTGTAAACTGTATATGTACGGTATAAACCTTTTTTTACAGTATATAAACTGGAGTTATTGGACATACAGTACAAGTGTTCCATCTGACAGAGATGACGGTTAGTCACAAGGACACTCACTGCTTAAGAGCTCTCAGCTCTTAAGCAGTATTACTGGTTATTATCTGCTGTTTATTCTTCCTGTTTAGTTGCTAGAATAGACTGTTAAGGATTACAGGCACATTCAATTAACCTATAATGACATGCCCAAAAGAGGGATGCTAGGTTGAAAGTGGTACAGGGCTTCAGGAACGTTGTACTACAGCTTGTACCAGTACAGGGCTTCAGGAACGTTGTACTACAGCTTGTACCAGTACAGGGCTTCAGGAACGTTGTACTACAGCTTGTACCAGTACAGGGGTTCAGGAACTTGTACCTGCAGTACAGGGGTTCAGGAACTTGTACCTGCAGTACAGGGGTTCAGGAACTTGTACCAGTACAGGGTTCAGGAACTTGTACCAGTACAGGGTTCAGGAACTTGTACCAGTACAGGGTTCAGGAACTTGTACCAGTACAGGGTTCAGGAACTTGTACAGGGTTCAGGAACTTGTACCAGTACAGGGGTTCAGGAACTTTATACTACAGCTAGGAGCTGCAAAGAATTTGTCAACATAACACTTAGCAACCATCATCTGCATAATTGGGAGGTGCCCATTGTAGCCCTTTGGATGCCTTGCCTCTGATTTCCCCCAGCCAGCCAGCACAGTCTTTGAAAAGCACTGAGCCATAGGAAATCCCTCTTGAAAACTCATGAGGTTGAGTTATACATGTCTGCGTGCGGGTGTCGCGCACCGGTAATATCAGATCTACAAGCTCACAGTAAGTTGCGGTGCAATGCGCTGCGGACATGTAGATCTGATATTTTCGGGGCACAACACGATCCGCGACCAAGTAAAAATGAGTCATTACACTCTTCATTGCTGACATGCTTGCATGCTGTGCGTCAACAAAAGAGTCCTGTATCCATGCGGTGGGTTGGTAGGTATGATTATGGAGCCATGACAACCTACTGTCAAACAGGTATGGAAGGTCATTAGTGGGATTATGAAAGCTGTGAATGGATTGTTTTTCCATGTGACACCTAGAGATGTGGGGGAATTTTTACACAGCAAAACCCTCAGTGTTGATGTAACACTGATGCATCATGTTGGCATAACCACTTCTAACAAGGCTTATGAAGTAGCCTACATTATAACTACCTTGTTATGCAGAATTATAAACATTTATATCAAGTGTTAAGAAGCCTTATTAAGCACATTATAATGCATTATGAATGAGATTGTAATGCAACCAAACTATATTTTTTAAACTATACCTTCATAGTTTTTTTAGGTTTGAGTTGTGTATAGTTACCTTACCATGATGTAACTCCAAATGTTGACAAGAAATAAAAAATAATTGCTCCAGTGATTAGAAATTGATAATTCAAAATATGCTCCTCATTGACTTACATTGTACACTAAAACAGCTCTCAAAGTCACTCTTTTAGTACGTAAACAAACACAAACAAAGTTGATTCAGACAATATAGAGCATCACCAAAACTCATTTGGTTTTATTTTTTCATACAAATGTTAACTTCCTGTTGATTTGTGGAGCGTACTTATGTTCCCCAGGTTCTATGTTCCCCACCATGCAAAAAAGGTTCTTTGTTCCCCACTTAGAATAAACCTAAACCAGAAACCTAACCTAGTAATTTTAGTAAGACAAAGTATTTTAGCAACTTAGTCTTACGTGTTAGTTTTAGTAGCAAATTCTGATTTAAGCTCAGTCTTTGAACACTCCATTGAACTTTAGGCCTGCCTAAAAATTAACACTGGCATAAAATAAACTAAAACATAATTGACTCAACAAAGATGTGTACTGTACTTATACATACAATTGTATAGTACAAAACACTGAAGTCCTTAAGTCCTGAAGTCCCACTTACCCTAAGGTAAGTGGGGTACATAGAACCTGGGGAACATAGAACCCGGGGAACATAGGGATGACCCCTTGATGGGACCATTTTTATTTGGAAGAAAACCCGGACTGGATCCGGATCCAGATCTTCAAATGGTCAAATCAACAGGAAGTTAACATTTTTATAAAAATAATAAAAGCACATGAGTTTTGGTGATGCACTATATTGTCTGAATCGACTCTGTGTTTGTTTACGTACTGAAAGAGTGACTTTGAGAGCCGTTTTAGCGTACAATGTAAGTCAATGAGGAGCATATTTTAGCGTACAATGTAAGTCAATGAGGGTGTTATGTACTGTTCTGAAGTCTAGGGGTTTACTGCCCGTAACATGTATGAAAGAACAACACCGTTCATAAAAGAGTATCTGTTTTAATACTCAACGACAAAAGTTACAATAAATACAAAGTGGCTTATGTGCATGATGAATGGTATAACAGAATGGCTCTGTGAGCAGAGCACTGAATTACTGAATGGCTAAATAACTTACATGACAGGGGACAGAAGCAACACAGGCGTCCCTATAACCTGTACGGCTAAGCAAGCCTACTAATAAATATATATAGATATAATAGCATTAGCTCTATATATTTAATCAAACATAATAACCAAAACAGCCAGCGGCTGTTACAGAGGGGCATATTTTGAATTATCAATTATTTCTAATCACTGGAGCAATTTTTTAAAATGTCTTGTCCACATTTGGAGTTGCATGGTAACTGCACAACCCAAACCTCTAAAAAAGTGGTCTTAGCCTTTAAGTCTTTGGAGTGACCGGCCCTTTACAAATGCAACTGCAGATTTTACTGTGGCGCTGTTGACCGAGACACACACAGACGGCACCGCCGTGACCTTGTCTGGGGCACTGGTTGTTTGAGAGACAGCTGGCCGTAACCCTGAGCCCCAACTGTAACCATGGGAACCAGGATGGAGGTGGGACAGCTTGAGAGCAGGCTGAACGTGGAGGACTATGAGAACCTGCAGAATATATTCTTGGTGAGACCCTGTGTGTGTGTGTGTGTGTGTGTGTGTGTGTGTGTGTGTGTGTGTGTGTGTGTGTGTGTGTGTGTGTGTGTGTGTGTGTGTGTGTGTGTGTGTGAGAGAGATCGGCTATTTTTTAAGCATTTGGAAAAATCTTGAGACATTTTGAACTAACTATACAGTATACAGACCCAAAAGATAAATTTGGTGTCTGCCCATGAACCAAACTTACAAAAATACATCAATGTAACTTAAGCCCTATATTTTTTTATATTATTTGGAAATTTGTAACACATTTTTAAATAACTATGCTAAATACAATTGGGGGATTTTTGTTGTTGAAAATAGGCGAATAAATCGCAAGAAAAGTTAAAACAGACTATTTACTGATCAATAACAGCGGGTCCGCAACCCAAAAATGGATCACAACCCGAACTTTTATGAAACTCTGGCCTGATATGTTTTCTCAAACGTTTTATTTGTTCATATTTATTTTCTGGACCAGGATGCAAAGGGCGTGCCCGGTTCCCTGTCCCAAGAGGAGTTCACAGAACGTGCGTGCTCATCGGTGGGACGCGGCTCCGCCCAAGAATACGGCCTCCTGTTCGACAGCGTGGTCCTCCTTACCCAGGAGCGCCGTGGCCTCCCATTGGACGGCGGAGGTGCGAAGGGGGAGGGGCGCGTGGATTGGGAGGGTTTGAGCTCCTTTCTGCTGCTGGAGCTCTCTGACAAGGCGGAACACGCCAGAGCCAATAGCGTTCCTCGCTGGAAGCCGCCGCGAACCGTGACCTCCCCGCACCGCGACCCTGTTCAACAGGTAACGCTCCACTGACCCCGCCCTCCGGAGATTTCCTTTGGGGTGGAAATGTTTCATTTCATTTCATCAGATCTGCTGTCAGGAAGAAACCACCTATTTAAACATTTCAGGAAATGAAGAAAACCTTATATTTTGAAAACAATTAAGCAATACTGCCTCATCAAAGTTGGTGTTGTGACTTTATATAGTGTCAATTACTTACATGAGAGGAGGAGAGGTGGTGTAGCTGTTTTAGCAGACAGTTTGACGGTCCAATGGAGTGAAGAGGTTTTGTTATTTTTAACACTTTCCATTGGTTTTACCAACACAGAGACATATCCTCCAGACAGCAACGATGGTATTTGATGGTAATTAAAACCCAGTTGTGTCTTCTTGTCCTGCGGCCGGCTCAGGTGTTGTACCTGCACCATTCAGGGCGTTACCTGTCCGTGAGTAAAGGGGCAACCCTGGTGCTGTGGGCTGGAGAGGACCTCTCCCCTCTCCAAACACATCGACTGCACAATGACTCTGTCAGAGCCAAAGACCTGTGGGTGACAGACATGGTGCTGCTGCACAATGTACACAAGGTAAAAGCCCTTTAAATGGTCATATTAAGTGATCTCATCTGTATGTGTGTGCACTAGTGTATAGGCCTATAACAAAAATAATCCATAATAAATTCATACAATAATAAATAATCCAATCGAACCCGTTTTTGGGTATACCATTATAGACAAATAAAAAGGCAACTACAACAATAATAGCAATGATATCCATACTATAGTCCAGATTCAGTCTGGTCTGAGATTTGCAGTGCTGGTCTGGTTTTTCATTACTAGTAGCCTAGGTGTTGTTTGTTTCACCACCAACTGACAAAGGGGACTTTTTGGGCATCTGTTCTTGAGTTTGCAATGCTTTTAACACCTCTCTCTCTTTCTCTCTCATCCCTTTGTTGCATGCAATCTGTCATTTTCTTTCTTCCCCGGTTTACTGCTCTGGCATTTCCCAGTGCTCTCAGATGCGTGCACACACGCACACACGCACACACACATGATCTGGCCCATAGTTTTATTTTGCAATGTTCTTTTTTGTTTGATCTCTGGATGTGTTTGCTTCTTTTGTTCTCTGTAAGAGTCTTTGTGGCAATCCTATTTTGTTAATTGACCTGATTCGACTGTCATACTCTCTCTCTCTCTCTCTCTCTCTCTCTCTCTCTCTCTCTCTCTCTCTCTCTCTCTCAGCTTGCAGTGTCATTCACCAGTAGAGAGGTGTGTTTCTACGACCTCCTTTCTAAACAGGAGTTTGGCTGTCAGTACAAGCTTCAGGTAAAACTGACATAACAATCTGACTGACACGTCTTGATCACTGTATGACTCCATAGAGAATGTGTAGCCTATACCATTTTGCGTACGTTTGGACAAAATCTGTAACAGAAAATAGAAAATGAGGAAATCTTGTATATGGGAAGTTGTCTCATGCATGATCCAAGCAATCCAGGGGAATTGTTTTGGGGATTTTATAAGCTACAGATATAGTGCCACCATGAGGCCAATTAGAAAAGGTGGAGGTTCTTCATGTTGGCCCAGTGGAGCCGTGCTTAGATTAGCTGCTCACAGTCAGACGACCATTCAGAGATAAATATGTTAACTTCATGATCCATCAGATTTATCACTACATAGAGAGTGAAAATGTTCATCCCTCTAGAGGTAGAAAATAGGAGAATAGGTTTAAAATGATGTAAAGTGTGTGTGAGTTAATTTATCTCCATTATGGAGCAGGAGAAGACTGATCTCACTCATTTAGATAATGACTGTCAAGAGGATTTCAGGGTCATCGGAATGTTATTGTTTTTTTAAGTTCTTGTGCAGTCTTGGCCCAGTGCTCCTCGAGTATTAGCTTAGAGTATTAGACACTATTGTTCTGTTGCACTTTACTGCAAGCTGCTCTGAAAAGACTAGATGCCTTAAATGTAATATATTTTCTATACTAGGCCTTTATAGTAGAGCCTTGGAAATACTACTTTTATTTTCTCTCTCTCTCTCTCTCTCTCTCTCTCTCTCTCTCTCTCTCTCTCTCTCTCTCTCTCTCTCTGCCTCTTCTACAGGGTCTGAAGTTTGCCCCCTTATGTTTGGATTACTGGGCAGATCCCTCTCAACCAGACAAGGCCATCCTCACCATGGGGGACACTGGGGGACAGGTGAGATGGATGGACGGACGGACGGACGGACGGACGGACTGACGGACGGACGGACGGGCTAACAACGCTTTGTGGGACCTTGTAGACCTGCTATTTTCACCACTTTTGTGCAACACTCTCACATGATGACCAATGGAGATACAGGGTTTCTGCAACAATATCGATAAGCATCACTGATGATTATTATTATCATAAATCTCATTGTTTTAATACTTTTCATGAGAGTCCCAAATTATATCCCCACAATAATATCCATCATATCACAATAACGTATTTGATTTTGTCAATATTGCCAATATTAGGCCAAATAAAATACTGTGTGTGCATGTGTGTGTTTTGGTTCTTCCAGGTCAACGCTGTCTGTTTCAAATCAGCCCAGATCTCGCTGTTTGAAAGGCCCCGCCCGGGTGCAGAGTCTGAATCCACTGACATCATCAGGTGGGAGGAGCTAACACAAGGAAAACACCGCTGCTGTTATACGCTCACACACCGTGTACACGCTCCGGCCTGGGTACGACGAGGTGGGGCACGCACACACGCACGCACGCACGCACGCACGCACGCACGCACGCACGCACGCACGCACGCACGCACGCACACACACACACACACCCTGATAGCTCGACTGTGACAACCACAGCATTCATTTATTCACTGTCGCCATGGCAATAGCTTATGCAACACGCCAGAAATGCTAGAAACGTGCATCAGTAACTAACTGGGTTTCCATTAAACTATGAGGCACATTTTCAGAAAGTCGGAAAATACTAAATGCGAATTTATGCACGTTTCCATCCACTAATATTATGTGATTACTGATTATCAGGTAGAATGCTCATGCAATAAGTAGTGGGTGACACTAATTTCCCAAGCTGGTGAGATGCATATTATTATGTGTCTGGTGGTTGTTTTTTCGCTGTTCAGACGTGATGAAAACAAACTGATTCCAATCTGGATAGGCAAGCACATCAGACATGGGCTGCCTGTCTGAATAACAGTGGCTTAGCCTCTGGAAAGCAACACGGAGCAGTAGCCAGTCAACATCATCTGGGGAGAAAGCTTCTCCTGAGGACGCCCGGCCTTGTGTTATTATGAGTGCACTTTGGTCGCTAAGGCCCGAAGGGTGACGACAACAAAGGGTGGAAAACAAAGGCAGAAAACCAGAGAAATGGGAACAATGGGGAGGAGACAAACAGTGCAACATTAAAAGGACTGGCTAATTGAAAATGTACAGGCTCTGGCAGAGGCAAAGGGGGGGTGATAAGTGTATATTGCTGTATGTGCGCTGCTGAGAGGAGTGTGTGTGTGTGTGGTGTGTGTGTGTGTGTGTGTGTGTGTGTGTGTGTGTGTGTGTGTGTGTGTGTGTGTGTGTGTGTGTGTGTGTGTGTGTGTGTGTGTGTGTGTGTGTGTGTGTGTGTGTGTGTGTGTTTGTTCTTTTGAAGTTGTCTATACCCTACAGTATGAGGGGGCTGTTTACCATTAGACATGGCTGCTCAGACCCACCAAACCTCGAGGCTCTCAGGCCACCAGAGAGAGAGAGAGGCAGGGAGGGATGGAAGACAGACGAAAATAGAGAGGAAATTAGGAGGAAATTGGGATTGACACAGGCTGTGTGTGTGTGTGTGTGTGTGTGTGTGTGTGTGTGTGTGTGTGTGTGTGTGTGTGTGTGTGTGTGTGTGTGTGTGTGTGTGTGTGTGTGTGAGAGAGTGAGATAGAGATAGAGAGCAGAGTATAAAATATAAACAGTATAATATGTTGCTTTTTACTCGACAAAATGTGTGACATTATACATATACACATTGACCTAGAAGGAAGTTTCAACACTGCCATTCCACTTTTAATTACATTTTAACAGCAATGGTGATAATGGAATGCCCTGCAAGCATGTGCGTGCGTGCAGTGCAGATCTGCAATAGAGACTAAATACATGCATGATCTTTCTCTTCAGTGGACCAAGAGGAGATGCAGTAAATGTGATGAAGCAATAATTAATTGTCCCTATTTGCCGGCTCTTTGATCTCGGAATGTTCCAGGTCTGTCGAACGTAGATGTAGGAGCCTAGGAGGCGCACTGTTACCTATTGTACATTAGTGACATTCCATAAAACTCGAGCCCTACCCACACACTCGTAGTGAGTCTTCGTGGACAAGAACATGAGCCTATAATTACGTAAAAAGGGGAATGTTAGAAAGCATCCCATGCATTCTTTTTGTTACGCTTAATTGGTGACATGCTGAGCACTTAACATTGCTTGATTGGTTTAGTATTCAGTGCATTGGGCACAAATCTCCAAGACTGATTGTCTTTCTGAATCCAATTTAGTAAAATTGTGGCATCCAAAGGTGGTCTCATGCAAGGTAATAAGAAATATCTGAGAACTCTTGACTGGGTCAAATAAAACGCAGTTTCTATTAACATTCTCATTTCATTGAAGTGAAAGTGGATTGGATCACTCGAGCCCTGCTATGCAGATGTCACTCGTCACTGTCGATAGCCCACTTCTTACACTACTCAATTGCCTAATCTGAATTCGTACTGAACTACTGCCGCAATGTTGTTCTACCCTTGAGACGAATTGCTTGTGTAGTTCACGTTTGAGCTGTCAGCAAATGATTGAGTGTTGTTCCCCTTTCAGAAGATGACAGTAATGATCAGCAAGCAACCGAGAGCGAAACAATAGCTTTGTGTTACGATCGCCTCGTCACTTCCACTTCACATTATGTGAGAACACAGCGCTCTAGGGAGGAATCTGGTGATGGCTAACTCCCTGCACTTTATGAGGTTGCACAAGTTTTGTGTGGGTGTGTTTGAAGGTCATGTCATGAAATGGTGTTATCCAATCCGTCTTTTTTTTATGACTTATGCCTTCATTTGATAGGACAGTAGACTGACAGGAAAGGTTGAGAGAGATGGGGAGTGACACGCAGCAAAGGTCGTCGGGATCGGGATTCGAACCCGCGGCACGCTGTCAGGATCAGCAGCCTAGGTGCCCGGACGTCTACGCCAGTCCAATCCGTCTTCACAAAGCCAGGACATGTTTTTTTGACACAGCCGCTTTCCCTGTTTCCCGCTTCCTTCTTATTCAATGCAGTGCGTTACCTCAGCTTTCTGGAGGCCTTCGTGTCGTGCAGCGCCAGTCCACAGAACAGCATGGTGATTGGCTGGAGGGGAGGAGAGGGTGGGGCCCTCCGAGTCACCTGCTTCCGCACACAGCAGGGGGTCAGGGACTTGGACTACCACCCAGAACTCAACTTGATAGGTGAACCTAAACACACAAGCAATATGAAGAGATTCATTCCAAAATGTCCATTTTAGGAACACACACTGGCACACATACACACACACACGTTCATGCATTCCATTTAAGACAACAAAAAACGAATTGCGTGTGACTCAAAGTGAATGGATCTGCAGTGCTGCACACATAAACATGAACACAGAATCCTTTGTGCATGCACACTTTCATTCACAGGCATGCAAATGCATCATACCTTCTCAATAAACACACATACAGTAGGCTACATGTGTACAGCAATGGACTGTAAATCATTATGGAAAAACACTATAGTATGCTGAATAGGTTAGACTGGCAGCCCATATCCAGCCCAAATCTGATTTCCTATCCAGACTGGAGTCTGATTGGTTTCATGCAGTCTGACTCTGAACACGGCTAGGGAATGTGTTTGAAATTGTGAGGGAAATTGAGATTGATTTGCAATGTTTTCTTGTTGTTCAGAGTCAGACTGCATTAGAACAATGAGACTCCAATTTGATAGGCCACAAATCAGATGTTCCTGAAAATCGTATTAGAGATCCTATTCAGAGATCCTACTGTAAGCCCTTCTAATTGGTTGCAGCCACAGCGGGAGTGGACCACCGGGTGTTGCTATGGAAGCCTTATGTAAGCTCGGAACCGGCGGGTGTGCTCAGTGGACACGTGGGCTCTGTCACCGCTGTACGCTTCATACACGCCAAGAAACAACTGCTCAGCTACTCCAAAGACAAGGTATAGGACTGTGTGTGTCTGGGATTGTGAGGTGTGAGACTGCACACATTGGAACTTACAAAGTGAGACTTTTGCGCGAGTGAGACTTGGTGAGAATGTGTGACTGAAACACAATGGAGATGGGGTGCGTGCGTGCGTGCGTGCGTGCGTGCGTGCGTGCGTGCGTGAAAGTTACACTCACACTGGGTGAATATATTTAAAATGTCCCATACTGTGTCTACAACAGTGGTTCTCAACATGTTCTGGCTCAAGGCCCACTTTGAAATATTGAAAGCATTCACAGCCCACCCATCACTTAACAATACAATTGGGTTGCAGATTAAACCTTTTCACAGATGTCATAGACTTGTTTGACAGCAATATATTCAGTGTTGTATAAATTGTATTTTGTTTTTCACATTATCTTTTCTAATATGTTGGATTCATGTTAATTCTGTATTTTCAGATTAACCACATAAAGTATAGTTAAGGTCTCTAAACCCTTTATACGTTGTAAACTTGATTTTTGGCTCTATGTGGTCTGCTTGATCGGCCATTTGTTTTTCCCATAGAACTTTACAAAAATATTGAAATATAAATTATTTTAAGCCTAGAATAAAGCCATCCAGGATCCTGGTGAATCATGACCATGCAACCTTTGATTCTGTTAAGAATTTAAATAAAAAAATGCTAAACAAAGGGTATTTATTAATGTAGTATATCATATAATTAAATATTCAATATAATTTTTTCTACAGAATCAAGGTTTTATGATCATGATTCACCAGGATCCTGGATGGGTGGATTCTAGGTTTAAAATATTTTTTGTAAAGCTCTATGGGAAAAAACGAATGGACGATTTTTCTGTGTAACCAGAAAACCACGCCCACTGCTATTATACATACTGTACAGTAAGTACTGTAGCAAATAGCAAAGATGGTCTATTTATGAAGATGGGCGAACTTCATTGGAGCCACTAGAGGCAAAATGGTACACAAAGCCTACAAATGGTCTCCTAAATATAGTAGGCGTGGTTTGCTTCTCCCCATTATAATATTCACATATTGTCATCTTAAATATGGGGCCAGTGCCCCCTATGTATTGTCCATCAAATTGCAGATGGACAGAGACAGGCTTCCGGACTCATCTCAAATCTCGCAAGAGTTTGTTGCTGGGATAAAGAAATGTCATTAACAAAAAGATTTTCTCCTGATTTGTCTCGCTAAAAGAAGCCATTTTAGTATGAATATCTTGTAAATATTGTGTGCCTTGTGATGATTGGGTCCAGTATTTAGTTCAGTGACCATGGAGTTAAGGAATGGTTCAGAAGCTGTGTTCACGTTCATTCTCCCATTGGAAATGAATAGACTCCAACATTCTTCCCGTCTCCTAATAATGTTACCTCCCACCTCACGCAGATACGGGAAGTAAAGCAAAGTTGGCCTCTCTTGCTATTGGCCTCTTGGATCGTAGTATATGTACCTAGCATAATGTGCTGTCCGTGGTTCTGAAGTCTGTAGCCATTTTGCAGGCTGCTGCGTGATGTGCTGTCCATGGTGCTGATGTCTCTCTCTGGAGGAGTCCTATGTGTCTATCTATGGTATTTCTACATGTTTCCCTATAAAGCGTCGCAGTCCCGCCCCCGACGAGCGGCCCGGAAGATAATTTCCCATTATTTCTTCCCATAGACGTTTCAAAAAGTAAAGTAAAGTATATTAAAGTAGCCTGGGCCATGGCTCAGTGGTCCAGGCACCTTGGCTGGTAATCCAGTCTGGCAGTGTGCCGCGGGTTCGACTCCCGATCCCGACGGCCTTTACTGCATGTCTTCCCCCCCATCTCTCTCCCCATTTCCTGTCAGCCTACTGTCTGTCCCTCCATAAAATATATAAAATAAAGGCGAAAGCCACAAAAGAAAACATTAAAAAAAAAAAAAGTATATTAAAGTAAGACCTTTAAGCCTCGGACAAACTAAAGCCAACTCGACTGCTGTCAAATTTTGGGCCGAACAAATAATTAGAAAGAAGAAAAATTATAATTATTTGTTCGGCCCATTTTTTTTTGTTTATTGTCATGATTTGTCAGCAGCTGAGTTGGCTTTTTCCGAGGCTTAAAGGTCTTTAAATAAATACTTTCTGAAACATCTATGGGAAAATGAATCTTCCGGGCCGCTCATCGTTCTGAATGGGGGCGGGACTGTAACGCTCTATAGTGGCTCAGGGGATGGAGAAAGAGCTCGCCTGGGAATAATCGGGAGGTTCCCGGTTCAATCTCAGCTCCTCCAAGCATCCTCAAGTCAAATTGTCTTTGAGTAAGACACTGAACTCCCCCTATATAACGGCTCACTGGGTGCTGGTGTTTATCCATGTCTATTTATTTGTAACTCTCCATTTATAACTCTGCCATGTAACTGAGTACGGGTCCATTTGGTGACATTTGTACATTCTCAGGGTTAAATGAACCCTGGGGAATATTGTTTATTGTTTTTGAATGGATCCCCATTAGCTGACACCAGGGCGACAGCTAATCTTCCTGGGGTCCAAGATGCATACAAACAATCATAAATACATAATTACAATACATAATAATACGTGTGTTGTGTGTAACACACACACACACACACGCGCACGCACACCACACAAACCCAAATCCAAACGAAACGTCCATGCTGGCATCATCTCCTTCCTTCCTTCCTTCCCTGCCTATACACTCCAGGTGTTGTGTGTGTGGGACGTATCGAGCGAGCTGTGCGTGCACCGGCTGACCGGCGTCTTCCCAGCGGCCCAGGAGGAGACGACACGCACCCTGCTGTACTTCCACGAAGAGCGGCAGCGCCTCCTGCTCTCCTTCAACAGCCTGCTGCTCCTGCTGGAGGAGGAGGCCCGCAAGGAGGATAGCAGAACCACCAGCCATGAGCACCCCGTCACCTGTGTGCTCTACAACAGTCTGTTCAGACAGGTGTGTCACGGTCACCGTGCCATCTGACTGGGTCTCGCTGCATTGGGGGTTCTGGCTGCATGCAGAGGGATTCTGTGTTGCAGAATATATACATGTACAGTACTAGAATTTCGCCGCCCTTCGGGCGGCTCATCCTAGTTCCGTTGCAGCGCAATGGGAAGAAGGAAATTGCGAGATTTGACAGACTCCACTTCATGTTTCAGCTGTGTTTTTAAACCCAGTATTGTGCCCTTCACATGTATTAACGGATGGGTATTATTATTATTTGTTGTATTTTATTTTCACATCAAAGCAAATTAAATTAAATTAAAATAAGCACACATGAAACTGCTTTTTACTGTTTTTGTTTACTTACAATAAGTTACTGTTTTTGGAAACCAAAAGATGTTGAGAATGGAGCAGAACATACTGTAGTATATTTTTGTGGGGACCTTGACTGCATTATAGTAGGCCTACAATCTTTTGGATTGCAGTGACCCCACATTGTTTCTTCGGGAACAATATTTGTAGTTACAATGAGGGCTACATGAGCCGAAGGGAGAGAAACACGTCGCCTCTCTCCAGTCCGTGCGTATGCTGCTGCTGGTGGCTGAATAACAACGGATCGCATCGCTGACTGACATAAACGCACAGTTACAATTCAGAGGCACTTCAATAAGAAAACTCAACTAATAACGCTTGTGTGTGTTAATCTGCCCGATGCTGACGTTAGTATATAATGTTGAGATTGTTTTCCTCTTGTACATGCGTTTGTGGGCACAGTGGCAGGGGGTGAAAAGCCGATTTGTCCCATGGTGTGCACTGCGCAACTGTGCAGTGTAAAACATGCTGAAATCAAACCACACACACACACACACACACACACACAGTCACTCAGTCACAAATCCTCCACAGTGTGATTACGTGTCTGCAGTGACACTGATGCGAGGTTACAATGAGTCCGTGGTGGGGTGAGACTGGGAAAGGAATAATGCGCGGAAGAGCTTGGCATCCGACTGCGCGCGTTGTGTCGATGAGATGGGCGCGTTGGGAAATACCGCACCGAAGCACACTCGCCTATTAGTTTGCATTGCATTTGCACAGTGCGCTCAGTGCGATATTTCCGAACGTGGCCGTTGTGTGTGTGTGGGTGTGTGTGTGTGGCTGGCTGGCCTGTGTTTTGCTGCGTGGGGATGGCCATGTGAGGGGGCTAGCCAATAAGGGCCCGGTGTTGCATGTGGAGAATTGTGTAGGTTAGTGTGTGTGGTGTAGCCGAACGGGGTGGTGAGAACATGAGGGGGATGTAGCACAGCAATCGGTGACCCCTACATTAAGCTGTGTTGCTCCCAGCATGCAGTGCAAATGCGTGTTGTAGCAACCGTAGCCGAATGGGAAAACAGGATGCAGTGTTGCCAGGTCCGCGAATTGTAAGAGAGTTGTAAGTAGCGTGTTGAATGGCATTTTTTCTGGGCTTGTTTTCATAGACCTGGCAACAAATTAGGCGGGGGTGTCGGTGCTTGTGGCGTGTTTGTGTTTATTATTGATAGTGATATTGTTTGTGAGTCTGGACGGGAGGCGGCTTTAGTGGCAGTGCAATGACAATTTTTACGCGGTTGATGTTGAGTGTGGGCGTGCTGCGCGACATGAGGAGATAGCGGAGGGTCGACGCGGAGGGTAAGTCTGTGACGTGTTAGTGTGTTTAGTGGGTTGTTGCAGTGTGTGTTGCAGTGTGTCAGTGACGTAGTAGCTGGTGCCTTTTGTTCCTGTGCGTGCGCACAGCTTTTTGGGCACACCTTTTCAATTGTATAATAGATATAGCAACATACATTTTATTATTTTTTTTATTTTTTTATAAGATTTTCAGGATTTAGAAGGCGTTTTTAGAATTGGCCATAGTTAAAAATGGTTTAAACTATGCTATATTATATTTCATTTTTAGCCAGTTATTCCACCCCTCAATTTCTCCCACATTAGACAAATTGCACCCATGTGTGTATATGTTACAGCACCTTACAGACTTCACTCAAGTATAGCTCTTTTGTTTCCCCAGGTCATTTTCAGTCGGACATATCAACTTTGGTCAATCCAAATTGTACCTGTTTTAATTGTTGTTCATAAATGATGTGATGGAATTCTCTTTTATTCATTTACTTTTTCTTTCTCGGCACCCTCAGTGTGTTCTACCGTGGAGGAAAAGCACTTCTGCACCACCCAAGCACCTGAGCGTTAGGTTGCATATCAATGTCACAATATAAACTTCAACACGAGGAGCCTGTTATTCAAGTGACACACTACTTTGTTTTGAACACCAAATACAAACACTTGGCATGCACATTGTACCTGCCTGTGTTTCCCAGTGACTCCAGAGGGGCCCTTGTTCCAGTGTTGGCACACAGTTACAATGAATTTCTCTCCTCTCCTCTCCTCTCCTCTCCTCTCCTCTCCTCTCCTCTCCTCTCCTCTCCTCTCCTCTCCTCTCCTCTCCTCTCCTCTCCTCTCCTCTCCTCTCCTCTCCTCTCCCTCTCCCTCTCCCTCTCCCTCTCTCTCTCTCTCTCTCTAGGTGGTCAGTAGTGACACTGGCTCCTCAGTGATGTGCTGGCTGGTGGACACTGGCCAAAGGGTCAAGCAGTTCCACCGTTGTCACGGAGATGCTGAGATCTCAAACATGGCGCTGGATGTCACGCAGACACGCTTGTTCACCGCGGGGACGGATGGTGAGGTCAAAGTAGGTCCACACACACACACACACACACACACACACACACACACACACACACACACACACACACACACACACACACACACACACACACACAGGTGGGAGTGGATGCAGTCTTTGCGATATGGAATAATGATGTTCATCATTGAATATCATGATGTTTTAGAAGCTAAATTGGTTAACTTTGATGCTCGAATGTCTACAAGCGAGCTTGTACTAGATCGGCTATTTTCGAAAACAAATTTTGAAAGTGTAAATTAAGTGATTACAACAAGGAATCGACTACTCTTATTATATGCCATGCATATATCATAATATTATAATTTACAAAGTCCTAGACAATATCTAATCTAACATCACATTTACGACCCCAAACACGTTTTCATGCGTGTACATGCGTGCGTGCATGCGTGCGTGCGTGCGTGCGTGCGTGCGTGCGTGTTGGATCTGCATGACAAGCTGTCCACCTGTGTGTCTCTCTGGCGCACCTAAGCCGGATGAGCTTTGTCACACCACATGTTGCATTTGGAAAGAGTGAAGCATTGCAACAAGTTTTTGGGTGTTGTTTATCCCACAAATACACACGCACGCACGCACGCACGCACGCACGCACGCACGCACGCACGCACGCACGCACGCACGCACGCACGCACGCACGCACGCACGCACGCACGCACGCACGCACGCACGCACGCACGCACGCACGCACGCACGCACGCACGCACGCACGCACGCACGCACCCACACACACACACACACACACACACACACACACACACACACACACACACACACACACACACACACACACACTGGCCCCTTTTCCACTGGTTGGGAACCAGTTCAGTTCTTTTTGGTTCTTTGGAACCAGAGCTCCAAAATTGGAACGTTAATTATGAATTAAGTGTGCAAAACCATACCTATAGTAAATTATTATATCATCATGAAACTTCCCCAGTTGATTACTTACACAAAGACAATGATTTATTGTTTTACAAATCTTGAAATTTTAAATATGCAAATTAGGCATTATATAGGAAAATATGCAAAAATAATTAGATATGAAAAAGCTACTACTGTGGAAAGGTTATCATATATTAATTTACTTATATTGATCCTATAAACAATTTAATATAGGTATGGTTTTACCCACATAATTAACGTGGAGGTCTGGCTCATGAACTAAGCTCTGAACTGTGTGTGTGTGTGTGTGTGTGTGTGTGTGTGTGTGTGTGTGTGTGTGTGTGTGTGTGTGTGTGTGTGTGTGTGTGTGTGTGTGTGTGTGTGTGTGTGTGTGTGTGTGTGTGTGTGTGTGTGTGTGTGTGTGTGTGTGTGTGTGTGTGTGTGTGTGTGTGTGTGTGTGTGTGTGTGTGTAAATAGGGTCCAGGGACTTGCAGAGTTGAACTGTCTGAGTTGGTTTGTCTTCCTGCCCTATTGGTTTGGGGGACATTCTGCTGTATATTCGGGGGGAGAGGGAAAATAATTAGTTTTTCATTCTTTCTCTCCAGAGAAAGACACACTGGCAGTCTGGCGCCCCACCAGCTCTTCACTGCCTGATTCAGTTTCAGTAGGATGTGCCTCTGTCTGGTGCAAGGCGTATATATAATTCAGTTTCACCCAGAGTACTATAGTAGTATAGTATGCCCTCGTGAGTCGTGTCTACACACTTCCAGGCTAGTCCTCAAACAGTACATTGTGGAATGAGCTCAGGTGCACCTTGAGACTCTCTCAATTGTAAAGGAGATGAATGTCAGGCAAAGCTGTTATGTAACCTCCATTAAAATCCATCTTGTACAGGCCTGCACTAGTCTATCCATAAACTCACCGTCGGTCTGTCGGACTCTGTCCTTCGCATATCTTCAGAAGCGTTTATCCTGACTCACTTCTCATGTGATCGCTGGAGGCCCGAGGGACTTCAGGTTTGAGCGTGAATTCAACCCGATTATAATGGTTCTCCAGAACGCTGCAAGCAGCAGGTACCACAGTTCTCAACGATGCTTTAAGCAGTACTTCAGGGCTGAAGTAGTCGGGCCCACACCGATATTGTAATTTAACTAGTAATTTATATGGCAGTTGCTTTTACACTACACATCATGCATTTATACACTGAATCTATATCAAATAATAAATCATCAAGTGCTTTTCAACGCCACCAAAGTTAATACATACAATTTATATAGCGCTTTTCAAGGTACCCAAAGTTGCTTTACAGAACAAAATTACTAACAGTTTTATTAGAAAAATTAACTAGATAAAAAAGTTAAAAAAGGTTAAAAGCTAGACACTAAGTGGGGGGTGGGGAATTATGTAGGGAAAGCAAGTCTGAATAGGTGGGTTTTGAGTGTGTTTTTTAACATTTCGAAGGTGGGGGCAGCTCTGATATGAGCTGGGAGTGAGTTCCCCAGTGAGGGGGCAGCCACTGTGAGGACCCTGTCACCCCAGGTTCGCTTGTTGGACTTGTGGGGATCCAGTTGGTTGGCAGTGCTTGACCTGAGGGAGCGGGTGGGGACATGGCGTTCAATGAGTTCAGAGAGGTATAGCGGGGGGCCTGATTGTTGAGGGGCGAATAGTGTGAATCCGGTTGTCTTTGGTAAATGGTGTATTTACACTCTGGGGGAGCCCGGGTTTGAACTGCAGGAACCGGTTGCCCTCCGGTCACTCTACCCCTGAGCCACTGCATGCCGCCCTCTTTGCTGGGTAAACATACAGTATGAAGTAATTTCATTTTTCAAAAAAAATCTATTCTGTAATGTAGAAATACTTTGCTACAAGTAAAAGTCTGGAATTCAAAATGTAGTTGGGTAAAAGTACAAGAGTAGGCTATTGGTATCAAAATGATACTCTGATGATGACTCTGAGATGTAGTGGAGTAGAAGTAAAAGTGCTGGAAATCAGAAATACCCAAGTAAAGTGCAGATACTGTACCTCAAAATTGTATTTAAGTACAGTAAAATGTACTTTCCACCACCGGTTGTCTAGGTGTGGGACTTCACGGGCCACTGCCATCATAGGCTGAATGCAGGGAGAGGCCGGGAGGTGGACATCAGCCAGCTGCTGCTGCTGAAGAGGAGCATACTGGCCATGGGCTGGGAGAGGTGAGACTGTACTGTACTACATACTGGCCATGGGCTGGGAGAGGTGAGACTACTGTACTGTACTACATACTGGCCATGGGCTGGGAGAGGTGAGACTACTGTACTGTACTGTACTGTACTACATACTGGCCATGGGCTGGGAGAGGTGAGACTACTGTACTGTACTGTACTGTACTGTACTACATACTGGCCATGGGCTGGGAGAGGTGAGACTACTGTACTGTACTGTACTGTACTGTACTACATACTGGCCATGGGCTGGGAGAGGTGAGACTACTGTACTGTACTGTACTGTACTACATACTGGCCATGGGCTGGGAGAGGTGAGACTACTGTACTGTACTGTACTGTACTGTACTACATACTGGCCATGGGCTGGGAGAGGTGAGACTACTGTACTGTACTGTACTGTACTGTACTACATACTGGCCATGGGCTGGGAGAGGTGAGACTACTGTACTGTACTGTACTGTACTACATACTGGCCATGGGCTGGGAGAGGTGAGACTACTGTACTGTACTACATACTGGCCATGGGCTGGGAGAGGTGAGACTACTGTACTGTACTGTACTGTACTACATACTGGCCATGGGCTGGGAGAGGTGAGACTACTGTACTGTACTACATACTGGCCATGGGCTGGGAGAGGTGAGACTACTGTACTGTACTGTACTGTACTACATACTGGCCATGGGCTGGGAGAGGTGAGACTACTGTACTGTACTGTACTGTACTACATACTGGCCATGGGCTGGGAGAGGTGAGACTACTGTACTGTACTGTACTGTACTACATACTGGCCATGGGCTGGGAGAGGTGAGACTACTGTACTGTACTGTACTGTACTGTACTGTACTGTACTGTACTGTACTACATACTGGCCATGGGCTGGGAGAGGTGAGACTACTGTACTGTACTACATACTGGCCATGGGCTGGGAGAGGTGAGACTACTGTACTGTACTGTACTGTACTACATACTGGCCATGGGCTGGGAGAGGTGAGACTACTGTACTGTACTGTACTGTACTGTACTGTACTGTACTGTACTGTACTACATACTGGCCATGGGCTGGGAGAGGTGAGACTACTGTACTGTACTGTACTGTACTGTACTGTACTGTACTGTACTGTACTGTACTGTACTGTACTGTACTGTACTGTACTACATACTGGCCATGGGCTGGGAGAGGTGAGACTACTGTACTGTACTACATACTGGCCATGGGCTGGGAGAGGTGAGACTACTGTACTGTACTGTACTGTACTGTACTGTACTGTACTGTACTGTACTGTACTGTACGGTACTGTACTGTACTGTACTGTACTGTACTGTACTGTACTGTACTGTACTGTACTGTACTACATACTGGCCATGGGCTGGGAGAGGTGAGACTACTGTACTGTACTGTACTGTACTGTACTGTACTGTACTGTACTGTACGGTACTGTACTGTACTGTACTGTACTGTACTGTACTGTACTGTACTGTACTGTACTACATACTGGCCATGGGCTGGGAGAGGTGAGACTACTGTACTGTACTACATACTGGCCATGGGCTGGGAGAGGTGAGACTACTGTACTGTACTGTACTGTACTGTACTGTACTGTACTGTACTACATACTGGCCATGGGCTGGGAGAGGTGAGACTACTGTACTGTACTACATACTGGCCATGGGCTGGGAGAGGTGAGACTACTGTACTGTACTGTACTGTACTGTACTGTACTGTACTGTACGGTACTGTACTGTACTGTACTGTACTGTACTGTACTGTACTGTACTGTACTGTACTGTACTGTACTGTACTGTACTGTACTACATACTGGCCATGGGCTGGGAGAGGTGAGACACTGTACTGTACTACATACTGGCCATGGGCTGGGAGAGGTGAGACTACTGTACTGTACTGTACTGTACTGTACTGTACTGTACTGTACTGTACTGTACTGTACTGTACTGTACTGTACTGTACTGTACGGTACTGTACTGTACTGTACTGTACTGTACTGTACTGTACTACATACTGGCCATGGGCTGGGAGAGGTGAGACACTGTACTGTACTACATACTGGCCATGGGCTGGGAGAGGTGAGACACTGTACTGTACTGTACTGTACTGTACTGTACTGTACTGTACTGTACTGTACTGTACGGTACTGTACTGTACGGTACTGTACTGTACTGTACTGTACTGTACTGTACTACATACTGGCCATGGGCTGGGAGAGGTGAGACACTGTACTGTACTACATACTGGCCATGGGCTGGGAGAGGTGAGACACTGTACTGTACTGTACTGTACTGTACTGTACTGTACTGTACTGTACTGTACTGTACTGTACTGTACTGTACTGTACGGTACTGTACTGTACTGTACTGTACTGTACTGTACTGTACTACATACTGGCCATGGGCTGGGAGAGGTGAGACACATGTACTGTACTGTACTGTACTGTACTGTACTGTACTGTACTGTACTGTACTGTACTGTACTGTACTGTACTGTACTACATACTGGCCATGGGTTTCAAAATAAAATGGCCATATTTTTCATTTCACTACGTCTTTAAACGGCTTCTGCACAGAGATGATCTGCAAGCTCCCAACCTGTCACATCGTCACTTGCTGTGAGCTTATAGATTAGTGGAACATTGTTGAACATGTTCGCCTGTAATGACTCCCCACAATGAGGATGCCAGGTTGTTTTTTAATGTCTCATATGTAGCTGTGGAATATCTTGCAGAACAGAACAGTGGAATGACATTTTTCTATTACCGGTATATTATCTTTACCTCTTAACATCTTCCTCTTCTCTCCGGTTTCATATCCACCTAGAGACCTTTGTTAAAAGTGTCGAATTATGTGGTTGTAACTTAATTTGAAGTTGCATTACCCCCCACTGCATTTCTCCATCATAAGCCATAATCGATCAACAGTTAAAACCATTTTCCATTCTTTTTTAAATATTAAACTTTTAATGGAAGTTTGATCGGGCCAAAACCTTGCCCAAATGTGGAGGCAAATTTGGGGTGTATCTTCGCACAAAGATGGCACCTGTGTTCTTTGCCAGCTGCACTTTAATTTGTAGAGTAGACAGACATCCAGAATGAGCAATTGCATTGTCCGGCAGTGGCAGTGGCGGTCCGTTCCGCGGCCTATGCCGCAACTGCCGAGACATGCGTTGCCGATTCAAAATCACCTGTGTCTTCCCTGTAAGGTTAGGGTTAGGGTTTGGCGTAGGGTGTCAGCGTCGCTGGTTAAAACTCACCTGTAGCTCCTGACATGCACTGTCGGTTAAAAATCAGCCGTGGCTTCTCTGTGAGGTTAGGGTTAAGGGACCCAAGAGTGTGGTGCCGGCTTGTCATGCCTAATCCACCGACTGGAGGCCCTGAGCGTATGCTTGCCAGCAGCGGACCAGCCAACCTGTTGAGTGTCTACGCCCCGACTCTATGCACACCACCAGAGTCCAAAGCCATGCCTACACCTCATCCTGGGCATCATGTTGGCAGGACAAAGTTCCCAACACAGAAGTCCTGGAATGTGCTCACTCTACTGGCACGTTTGCCATGCTGAACCAGCGACTCCTCAGATGGCATAGCAGCCCACGTTGTGCAGGATGGGTCCCAGTCCTCCTGCGCTGTGAGCTGTCAACTTCATGCCTCTGCTTGCGCTTCATGGATGTCTGCAACTCTGCATGGACGCTACATGGAGCAGACACAGACACCACCGTAACCTCTGACGAAATGGAGGGAGTCTCAAATGGCCGCTGTGTTTGGAGCTTGTCTGTCATCGCAAGAACTCGCCACGCTGATGGGGACGCGGCCTGTCACAATTATTGTGATGGGCCTATAGAGCACCAAAGTCTGGCATCATTGCCGCTAGAGGGTCACAGCATTATTATTTTTATATTGGAATCCCCATAGTGTGTTCCAGAAATAAACAAATCCTTTGGATTTGGTCTTGGCAGATCATAAAGTACTGGAAACTGTGTCTAGGAGGGTGGTATGTAATTAGTTTCATTGCTCATACTGTATGCATGATCACTAGATAGTACTGCATTGTCTTTCTGTCTAGCTCTATCCCTAAACTCTCTCTCTCTCTCTCTCTCTCTCTCTCTGCAGGATGTTAACAGTATTCCGGCTACACTCCTTTTCCCAGTTCTATGTTGAGCCGTCCGAGTGGAAAGGGGGAGTTCAGCACCGAGGTGATGTACTTTGTGCTGCATTCCAGCCTCCGCAGACCCTGGTCACAGGTGTGTGTGTGTGTGTGTGTGTGTGTGTGTGTGTGTGTGTGTGTGTGTGTGTGTGTGTGTGTGTGTGTGTGTGTGTGTGTGTGTGTGTGCGTGTGCGTGTGTGTGCAGCATAATATACTGAACTGGACAATTTTGCAGAGCTGAAATAAAAAGGGATGTAGCAGTGGTTCTCAAAGTGGGGTCCGGGGACCCGCAGGGGTCCTTGAGGGGGTCCCCAGCTAAATGAGTTAATAATAGCACCACAATCAGTTGAACCACTTTAAACCTATATGCATAGGATATTTGAAAATAGCTGATCTACAAGCTCGTTACGCGATGTGAACTTGTAGAAGTACTATTTTCCAAAAATATTGAATAATTTAGAAAATTGTGGAATTTGTGGAATACATTTTAACCACATACACACATCTTGTATGGGGTTCCCTGTGGCACAAACTATGTTCATGGGAGTCCACAGGCATACATACGTATAATATTAATTCGCACCAAAGGCTTTGAGAACCACTGACCTAGATGTTAGCTGTTTGTAGGTTAGGGGCCTTACCGTTTGACCGCCAGGGTAATTAATCTATTTATCGCGCATTGCCAATGTTTTTCCCTTTTCAACCCTTATTTTGAAGAGCCAAATATCCATAACCGGATGTTACGATGACGTAATGCTGTGTGTGGTCTCTTGACTGGTTGTTGTTCTCTCGCTTGGTGCAAAAAAAAACCCGACCGCGAATATCACAGTGCCTGCTGTCGGCCGTTTTCATCAGAAACGACATTCATTGTGCATTCATAGAGTGCAAGTGGATGCGCGCGCATCTTCAAAATGGCCGCGTCCACTGTCACACTTTACACTGGGATGCTAACGAGAGACAGCTATCGATGCGATCCGATCAAAACATGGATTAAAGAATATATAAAGCCTAGAAAACGTAGGCTACGCTGTTGGCGGGCTGCCAGACTTCACACCCCGCACGCACGCACGCACGCAAACACACACACACACACACACACACACACACACACACACACACAAGCCCGGAGCACATGCTTTTCTGTGTCACTCTCAAATTGCTCTTCCGTGACTCGAAGTGAGATTTAGAGCTCACGCTGAGGAGAGACACAGAGAGAGAGAGAGAGAGAGAGAGAGAGAGAGATAGAGAGAGAGAGAGAGAGAGAGAGAGAGAGAGAGAGAGAGAGAGAGAGAGAGAGAGATGGAGGGAGGGAGGGAGGGTGGGAGAATGCTGAGCAAAACAGAGGAAGAAACTCCAGTGAAATGAAAGATACCTGCAAGCAGTTGTCTGCTGATTAAAGAGAAGTGTGGAGCTGGTATCAAAGGACTGCTGTGCCATGTAGCTTTATCTCTAATGGGAAGATCGCTCTTTCTCTTGTGTCGTGTATGTGTGTATGCGTGTGTGAGTTTCCATCTGTGCTCTTATAAACAATACAGAGATAAAGTGTTAAATGTTATTGCTTGCGCGCGTGTGTGCGTGCGTGTGTGTGCGTGCGTGTGCGCGTGCGTGCGCGTGCGTGCGCATGCGAGCGGGAAGGGTTCAAAGAGAATGAGAGAGTGATGTACTGAAAGAATTCACCCACCCTCCCCTCCCATGCACCCACAGGCCGTCAGCTGTGAATTTATGACACAGCTGAGCAATTTATGACACCCCGTTATGCTCTGATTGAGCAACATGGACACCACTGAGCATCAACAAAACAACCCACACGGGTTATTAAAATTGGGAGTTCCTGCAGGCTGGAGGTCACAGACATCAATACGCAGTTCAAAAAACTCAACCGGCACACTCACATATACAATACAGGCTATTTGAGGTCATTATTTTGCCTCAAGCTTGTTCCACAACCTTCTGTACAAGTATTCAGACAGTGTGGGCGCCTCTGGCTATAGCCTGTCAATCAATTTAGTTTTATATATGGCTTGGCTCTAGCCTTCTAAAAGATGGTCGATCTCTGTGTGTCTGTGTGTCCAGAACTAATTTCCCAAAGTGCTGGACTGATCCACAGACATAATAGCCAGTAGGGCCACAGAAGTATACATCCACCTTCAAGGCTGAAACCTTGAAGGTTTCCAGGGTCCTTATGTCACAGATAAGTCATACGTATATAGATGACTGACATAAGATCAAATCAAATCAAATCAAATCAAATCAAATCAAACCAAACTTTATTTATAAAGCACATTTAAAAACGACTGTCATCGACCAAAGTGCTGTACAAGTCAAGAAAAAACACATAGCAACAGCAATACAATCAAATGAAAACAATACATCAATGTCAAGTGAAGTGAGTACATATGAATAATAATAGGCTGTGATTAAAATATAATGGGTTGTGATTAAAAGCTAGGTCGAAGAAAATGGGTTTTAAGCAGAGACTTAAAAGTCTCAATGGACTGGGCGGATCTGATGTAGAGAGGAAGGCTGTTCCAGAGCCTAGGGGCAGCCACAGTAAAAGCACGGTCTCCCCTGGTTTTAAGTAGGGCTGTTTTGGGGGTCAATAGTGAGAGGTGTGCTGACCTCAGGGCTCTGATCGGCTTATGGTGTTGAAGAAGTTCTGCCATGTAAGAGGGGGCCAGTCCATTGAGGGATTTAAAAGCAATTATCAACATTTTATATGTAAAAATGTAATATTTTCAGAAATAGCAGATATACTGTACAAGCTTGCAGCATGGCACAAAGTGATGTGCTAAGAGTTTGTAGATCTGCTGTTTTTGAATAGCCAACATGGAGAAAGTGGTTAAAATGGTTATGTGAAATGGTGATTGTGATGCATTAACTACTTTTTGCTGCGGAAATTCTAAACATAAACATTGCATAGTAACCACCTTTTTGGGGTCATTGGGGTATGTCTATGATATCCATGACGTCATATTTGGTAACATTTTATATTAAAGCGTTAAGCTATAACTCCTGACAGCCAATGGTACATTGTCATTTTATCACACCTAAGGGTGTTGTTTGGCAAGCCCTTAGGTGTGATATAATGACAACATAGCGTGGGCAGGAGTGTGTTAATTATAGAATAGAACAGTGTGCTATGCAAGTTAAATTTACACTACCATGCACCACCACACACCCACACACAGCAAGGACTTTATTCAAGGGACATGGAGCAGGCTTAAAGGACCACTTCACCACTTTTCAACCTATCTTCATATAATAGGTCCTCACTAATAATCATGATAAAATGGCACAATTCTTTTCTACTCGGTCTGGTAATCGATGGGGAATCCAAGCTAATAGAAACTGCAGGCGTTCTAGTCCTGAAAAGTTGCAATGCGAAAATGGAAGCCATCGTTCTCACGATAATACAAATCTAAACATTTTTGTTTAAAAAAAAAATCTGCCTAATGATGATGTCACTGGTGGACGGGTTTCTGAATTGCCCACAGCCCTCCTATGAGACACAGACTGAGTAGAACAAATTGTGCCATTTTATCATGATTATTAGTGAGGACCTATTATATGAAGGTGATATCGTTGAAAAGTGGTGAAGTGGTCCTTACCAGTGCAATGAAAACTAAGCTATGATAACTAAAACTATGACTAAATATATTGACAATTTCGAAATATATATATATTGACAAATAAAAACTAGACTAAAATGTTTAGGGAGGGAATAGTGGAGAAGAGATCCAACAGAACTAAGTCAAGTCATTTTGTGATTAATTAGGCGCAGGTGTCACGCTCCGAAGAAAGTATGCAGTATAGAGCGTCGCAGTCCCGTCCCCGACGAGTGGCCCGGAAGAGAATTTCCCATTCATTTTTCCCATAGACGTTTCAGAAAGTATTTATTTAAAGACCTGTAAGCCTCGGACAAAGCAAACTCGGATGGTGACAACTCATGACAATAAACTTTTTTTTTTGGGGCCGAACAAATAATTAGAAAGAAGAAGAAAAAGGCAGGGTACAGCAACATTTTTGTTGCTTTTCTGTCATGATTTGTCACCATCCAAGTTGGCTTTGACCGAGGTCTTTAAATAAATACTTTGACCGAGGTCTTTAAATAAATACTTTGACCGAGGTCTTTAAATAAATACTTTGACCGAGGTCTTTAAATAAATACTTTGACCGAGGTCTTTAAATAAATACTTTGACCGAGGTCTTTAAATAAATACTTTGACCGAGGTCTTTAAATAAATACTTTCTGAAACGTCTATGGGTAAAATTAATGGGAAATTCTCTTCCGGGCCGCTCGCCGTCATGAAAGGGGGCGGGACCGCGACGCTAGTAGGCCTATAAATAAATCAGGCCTTTAATAAATCGATGCCTTTACAGCATGCTAAGATACATTTTCAACTTAAACCAGACTAAAACGTGACTAAAACTAAATGGAATTTTATTTAAAAGACTATATATGCCTAAAACTACTTTTGACCTGCTGTCAAAAGGAACTCTGCTAGTCTGAAGATCACATTTAGTTGTAAAACTCTATGCTCTATGGAGCCTTTTTATGGGGTAAGCTTTAAAAATGCATTAACCAAACACGTCTTGGGGTCAATGGGGTGAAGATTTCTTGTATCCTTTATATGAGACAGACTGACCTGGAGTATTATTACAGTATCTCCCCTATGAGGAGCTGAAGGGAACATTGCAGGCGAGGAGGAGGTGGTGAAGGAGGCGATAAGAGCCGGTGAGTGTTCTCCAGGCCAGATAAGCGGTTCGAGTGGGAGATATCATTCTGACACCACTTTGTGAACTTGTCTAAAGTGTTTCTCTGGTTTCTTTGCTGCCCTATACTCAATTGTCTTTTCACACTCGCGCTTTCTTTTCCCTTCCCTCCCCCACAATCATTCCAGTCTCTCATCGACTGCGAAAGCCATTTTGTGAAACTCTGTGCATACGAGTTCTTAGTGTACGTGTCCATGGGTCCTCTCTCTGATGTCCTTTGCTCCTGTGCCTCGTTCTTTTGCCCCTTCATTTCTCTATTTCTACTACTTCCCTGTACTTTTATCCCTGTTAAACTTTAATTTCTTTTTTTTTATTTCCTTTTCTTTCTCTGCTCCATTTCCATTCACCCCTATCCCCTCTCTCCCTCCCTCCCTTCCTCCCCCGGCCCTCCAAATTATCCTAATACCCAATTTAAATTATGTTTATTAGATCTCACTCAGCGGGAGGGAAGAGAAATCGCTTTGAGTGCTTTCTGTCTTTGAGGCGTGTGTGTGTGTGTGTGTGTGTGTGTGTGTGTGTGTGTGTGTGTGTGTGTGTGTGTGTGTGTGTGTGTGCGCGTGTGTGAGTGTGTGTGTGCGCGTGCATGTGCATGTGTGTGTGAACACGCGCAGGCGGGTGTGTGTGAGCAAGAGGGAGAGAGAGAGCGAGATTGGCAGAATGGGTGACAATTATAAAGTGTGTGTGTGAAAGAGACAGAATTAGTCACAGTCATGGATGTGAGTGTGTCTGTGTGTGTGTGTGTGTGTGTGTGTGTGTGTGAGTGTGTGTGTGTGTGTGTGTGTGTGTGTGTGTGTGTGTGTGTGTGTGTGTGAGTGTGTCTGTGATCAAATGCCCTCATGGTCGCATTCAGAGCCTCTTCACTTGTATTGTGCCACTGGCATATTTTGATCAGTCGCTGAAGCCGCATGATAATGGGGGAAAAAAGAAAAGACTATTCAGAGGAAAACCACGGTGTAATTTATTATTTTATTTTTTCCGCGTGAGCTCATCACATATGACATAGTTTATAGAGGATACAAGCCTACTCAGTGTGTCTGCTCTGTACGCATCCAGAATGATTTACACAAGTCATTTCAAGATAAGCAACCTAGCCAACATTTACGTGTGTACCGAATCCGAGATAAACAGCTATGTGTCTGTACAGGTGCAACAGTTACCCACAGGACAGAGGGCTGCTTATCAAGGGAAACAATACTATGAACTGATTAATAGAGCACAGTCAAGTTTTGAAATGGTCACACCATAGGATAAATGTGGGAAAATGTGTAATTCTGGCATTGTCCGAAATGTTGGCTACACCGTGGAGGTGCTTTGACATATAGTCAACGCTAAAGCAAAGTGCATTGTAGGCCCAAATGTGAAGCAACCTTATTGTTAAAACAAGAATGACTCAGTCACAACTGCCAGGTGCAACAAGCTCTTGTAGCGCCCGTTTTCGTTCGTTTCCAACGTTATTTAGTTTTTTCACTCACTGTGTTTTGTTAGAGCTTTCCTCTAGCTCCAGTTATCTCATAACATTAGCTTCTGTTGCCACTTGCTCTGCGTTGCGGCGTTCAGAGTATGGGTCTTTATACCGCAGTTTTATGGGTAAGTCTCTCATTGGCTTAGAGACAGCCTTAGAGGCAGCCAATCATGAAAAAGTGTTTCTATTTCGGTCGTCTTTACAGTCGTCAGTAGTGGTGCATGCAAATGTCCAGGTGCTTTTCAAGCACACCTGGCAAAAAGGTATGGCTATTTAAAAGCCAGTCATGTGCACCACGAGAGCATCTGTGATTTAATGACACAGTGCATTGTGTCAGCACAGCTTTGTTGTTGTAAACGGGGCATGAGCAGGTAACTGCAATGCTGCTCCGCCTCACATGAGTTCAGTGTCAACACCTGACAATATACAGAATGGTGGCCCGCCATTTCACTGCACTGCACTGTGTTCATTTAAGAATGCGTGTGCATGCATGCGTACTTGTGTATACCTTCTGTGTTTTTCCGTGTGCACATGAGTCAGCCACATGTACGTGCATGCATTTCTCTGCGTGCGTGTG
>NC_136792.1:32321918-32389418 GCF_951216825.1 Electrona antarctica | reverse complement strand
TTTATCTTAGATTCATCATATTCCATTTCTAGTCTTATGTTATGTTATTGCTGCTTTTTTATGCAATATAAAAGGGAGGCTAGATTTGAAAAGTCTAACTGAAAATGATTGATGTATGGTGAGACAAATTAGTAGTATTGGTAGTGAATGTTGAACACTATGCATCCTTTGTGTCTTCTTAAATGTTTTGGTGAACATGGACTATATTATGCATGCAAGTTTGGTATTGACTTTGAAGAAAATGTAAACGGTATGGATGGTCTACGATTACAGTATGTACAACTACAACATATGACTGATGCTATATAAATTGATGATTATAAAGAGCATGTTTTCTATTCTTATAATTAGACATGTCTTCCACTCATGGTACATCAGTGACTAAGGCTTAGTTTATGAAGCAAAAAGTAATGGTCCGTTTGAGTTTGACACAGGCCTCTGGTTCGCTTCTGTTTCCCCTCTGTACAGGAAGCTGCGACGGAGAGATCACAGTGTGGAATAACAGCACAGAAAATGTCCTTAGAAAACTAGGGACGCACGACCAGCACAGCAAACACGCAACTCAGCAAGGTCACACACCCGTAAGGACACACAATGACTTGGGTCACGACGCATCTCCCTATATAGGCCCCGCCCATTTCCGTCAGGATAGATTTTCCACCATTTTCTTAAAAACACTTTTTGCTCCTCCTCCTACAGATTTTGTCCAGATCTCACAGAACTCGGCACACATGATCTCCGGACCTATCCGAGAAAACACCACAGGCAGAATTTTGATCGGCTTCCAAAGTTAGAGGGAGGGGCCTATTTTACGAAAAATGCCCCACGAACCAAACGTCCAATCCACCCCAAATTTGAATCACATGTTGTGGGTGATTGCATCAACACAGAGCCAAAATAAATTCCATTTTCATCCATAGGGGGCGCCGCACATGCGAAAAATGTTGCAAAAACATGATTTTGGGAAGATAAATCCCCTCCAAAATACTTACACATGATCACAGGGGTGATGTGACATTGTAATTGGCTAGCACAATTTGTGGGATGGGGCCTATATTTGAGATTGCGGCAACCACACTCCAGAATTGCATCTTTCTAGTTTCTCTTCTGTCCCTGTTTTGGCCTCTTATGTGCATTGGTGATTCTACTTGTTTCAGAAATACAAATGTGATCAACATTTTTGTTTAAAGTATAAAGCTACAGTATGTCTCCCCCAACCTATCAATAAAGATCAGACAGGGTTAATACAGAAATGATCCTCTGCCAGTAACTTATATTGGTGTTTTGATCGTTTGATAATTCATTTAGGAAATAGTTTTTCTTCCCATCCTTCAGCTCTTCACATATCGTCTCTGTCGGGTGGAAATATGTCCAAAACTGTTACTTTTCAGGATAAAAAAGAAAAAATATCTACAAGCTCAAAATGTGACACTTTGCACCATGTTTCGAGCTTGTGGATATTCTACTTTTTATGTTTTTTGCGTGATCACAAAGGTCATTAATTTACGGAACACAGAAAGTGTATAGAGATAAGAGGTTTCTGCCCGACAGCAACGATGTACTGTAGGCCTGCATGTGAATGTGTTAATGTAGGTCCTCTCCCTACATGTGTCCCAGTGTAATGTAGGTCCTCTCCCTGTGTCCCAGTGTAATGTAGGTCCTCTCCCTGTGTCCCAGTGTAATGTAGGTCCTCTCCCTACATGTGTCCCAGTGTAATGTAGGTCCTCTCCCTGTGTCCCAGTGTAATGTAGGTCCTCTCCCTACATGTGTCCCAGTGTAATGCAGGTCCTCTCCCTGTGTCCCAGTGTAATGCAGGTCCTCTCCCTGTGTCCCAGTGTAATGTAGGTCCTCTCCCTGTGTCCCAGTGTAATGTAGGTCCTCTCCCTGTGTCCCAGTGTAATGTAGGTCCTCTCCCTACATGTGTCCCAGTGTAATGTAGGTCCTCTCCCTGTGTCCCAGTGTAATGTAGGTCCTCTCCCTGTGTCCCAGTGTAATGTAGGTCCTCTCCCTGTGTCCCAGTGTAATGTAGGTCCTCTCCCTGTGTCCCAGTGTAATGTAGGTCCTCTCCCTGTGTCCCAGTGTAATGCAGGTCCTCTCCCTGTGTCCCAGTGTAATGTAGGTCCTCTCCCTGTGTCCCAGTGTAATGTAGGTCCTCTCCCTGTGTCCCAGTGTAATGTAGGTCCTCTCCCTGTGTCCCAGTGTAATGTAGGTCCTCTCCCTACATGTGTCCCAGTGTAATGCAGGTCCTCTCCCTGTGTCCCAGTGTAATGTAGGTCCTCTCCCTGTGTCCCAGTGTAATGTAGGTCCTCTCCCTGTGTCCCAGTGTAATGTAGGTCCTCTCCCTACATGTGTCCCAGTGTAATGTAGGTCCTCTCCCTGTGTCCCAGTGTAATGTAGGTCCTCTCCCTGTGTCCCAGTGTAATGTAGGTCCTCTCCCTGTGTCCCAGTGTAATGTAGGTCCTCTCCCTGTGTCCCAGTGTAATGTAGGTCCTCTCCCTGTGTCCCAGTGTAATGCAGGTCCTCTCCCTGTGTCCCAGTGTAATGTAGGTCCTCTCCCTGTGTCCCAGTGTAATGTAGGTCCTCTCCCTGTGTCCCAGTGTAATGTAGGTCCTCTCCCTGTGTCCCAGTGTAATGTAGGTCCTCTCCCTGTGTCCCAGTGTAATGTAGGTCCTCTCCCTGTGTCCCAGTGTAATGTAGGTCCTCTCCCTGTGTCCCAGTGTAATGTAGGTCCTCTCCCTGTGTCCCAGTGTAATGTAGGTCCTCTCCCTGTGTCCCAGTGTAATGTAGGTCCTCTCCCTGTGTCCCAGTGTAATGTAGGTCCTCTCCCTGTGTCCCAGTGTAATGTAGGTCCTCTCCCTGTGTCCCAGTGTAATGTAGGTCCTCTCCCTGTGTCCCAGTGTAATGTAGGTCCTCTCCCTGTGTCCCAGTGTAATGTAGGTCCTCTCCCTGTGTCCCAGTGTAATGTAGGTCCTCTCCCTGTGTCCCAGTGTAATGTAGGTCCTCTCCCTGTGTCCCAGTGTAATGTAGGTCCTCTCCCTGTGTCCCAGTGTAATGTAGGTCCTCTCCCTGTGTCCCAGTGTAATGTAGGTCCTCTCCCTGTGTCCCAGTGTAATGTAGGTCCTCTCCCTGTGTCCCAGTGTAATGTAGGTCCTCTCTCTGTGTCCCAGTGTAATGTAGGTCCTCTCTCTGTGTCCCAGTGTGGATTGAGTGGCCAGATGTACTCAGAGAGCCGTGATGCTGTTACCAGACTGTTCTTCATCCCAGGACGCACGGCTATGACCACAGCAACAGGTACAGTAAGCTCATCATACTGTACTTTTCATGTCGGCATTACTTATAGCACTACATCCAGGAACAGGTGATGGCATCCTTATTTTGGCCATGTCATTATGGTTGAAACATATACAAAAAGAGAGGGAGAAAGAGTAAAAACTGCCACACAGCACTACTGCCACACGACACTGCCGTGCGATTGATTATAACATATGGTGGTTAATCACTTCAGCCCATGTGCTCGGGTGGCGCAGTACTTATGTACCTGTCCATTGCAGTGCTTCCGGCTTGCCGAGCGAGCGCCTACAGACTCTACACAAACACAATTGCTAGTGTTGCGGAGAGAGAAGCCGGCTGGGGAGGGGGATCTTTAGCTGGGGCAGTGCCCCTCAGACCCCTCACAATCTGTGAGGGGTATTGAATGGGAGGAGTAGGATGGAGGCACTACAGTACGTCCTCTCGGTGGAGCCTCCTCAGTGGCAGGTGAGCTAGTATAGGGTACAACAGCACTGACATCACAGAAACGTGTCTGAGGGTTAATTGGCATAACGGGAGAAAAAGTAAAAAGAACAATAAGTAGAACACTGGGCTCCTCGGAGCACAGGTCTCCATCAGGCCAGGTAGCTTATTTTGGTCCAGCAAAGTTTGGACATTTTGTTCCAAACGGCCCCACAAACTTTAAAAGCCAGATGGAATATGAAAAATGGATGGTTCTGTCTTGATCACAGGACTATTAGCGATCATGTATACAGATGTGTGTGATGTTTGGACAAAATCTGTAGGAGTAATACAAAAAAAAGTGTTTTGCAAAAATCTACCTCCTACGGGCGCTATAACAGGCCGATGTGATTTGGGGCAGAGGTTCTTCTCTGGCCTTCAGGGAGTCTGAAAGGACAGGGGCGAAAACATCACTTTGGCCTCGCCTTCGAGACAATAATGATAATAATAACTAGAAGCTCGACTGGCCTGCAGCTGGTCTCGCTTTAGCACCACAGGAAAAAAAGAGGTGGCTGAAATGTGCCTGAATAATGTGTTTTATATTAACTGTACAATTATGTGAAAACACTGAGGTTGGGATAATAAGCCTAGAACCTTGGCAGAGTACTTATGAATAGTCTGTGGAAGTGTGAAGGCAAGTGGAGTGCTGGTAAGCTCGGCCCTAGCAACCAGACACCACGTCAACCCTATTCTGATTCTGGCAGCGGGATAATAACACATTTCAGCCCATAACCAAATGTTTGATTCAGTACATGTATCTCTTTTTGAGTTGAATTTCTCATGAGATTCATGCATCATGCATGGCTGGAGAAGAACTTGCCAAGTTCCACGTTAGCAATGACTCATCTCTTTGGTAAATTGTTTGCGTATACTCGCTGCAGTTCCGTTGCAGCAGATTCCTTATTTGCAGTTATTGTTTTCATTTGTTAATTGTATTGAAATAGTTTTTATGAGAGAACTTTTATTTGATGTATCATCATTTTGATTTGATCTGTTATTGCCTATTATCTACTCACAAATGAACAACTAATTCATCAATTAAAAACAAAACAATACAGTGTAGTACAATAAACCATCTGCATGTCACGTTATAGGCTTTGGCCTGACAGCGCATTGCGTGTTCGAGTCCCGTTCATGACGACCTTTGCTGCGTGTCTCTCCCCTTCTCTCTCTCCCTCTTTCCTGTCCGTTTTCACTTGTCTATCAATAAAGGCAGAAAAGCCAAAAACAAAACAAAAAGTCAAAGTGCAATAAGAAGATAATATGTCATCTCATGGGTGATGGGTCTTACTCTGAGTGCAGGTGGTGCAGATCTAGCGTCGTGTGGAGGTTGGGGCACGGTGCGGTTTTGGAACACGGCGCGCAGCACTCTACTGGGACAGTTCACAGCCCATGACACACACCTGGGCTCAGTCATCATGTGCGTCAGCCCCTGTGGAACATACCTCATCACTGCTGATGTGAAGGGACGGCTGAACGTCTGGGATATACAGGTCGGTGTGTGCTGCTGTGTAAGACAGTAGTTGACCCCCAACTTGATTTGGTCACAGACACCCATTTGAAAGGATTTCTTCAACATTTGTCAAACATTTTTGAAGATACCCAAAAACGTGTGTTTAACCCATTTAGATCTGAGAACTGATTCTACAAAAGAATGACTTCTAAATAATCGAGAGTTTTCAGAAAAAACTATTTTTCTGTATCAGTGCTTCTCAAACTATTTCTTGTCAAAGACCCCCAGCATTACATGTAATTGACCGCGAACCCCAATCTCAAAATATGTTGTTCCAGATTTGAGTTAAAAACGTTTTTTTGTTTTGCGCCACATATTCACTTTCACAAAAATAGCTAAAGTATAACATAATTCCCGTCCAGAATGGGTTAAACTCTTTCAAATTTTGCTGGGGACCCCGTGGAACACCCTCAAGGACCCCTGGGGGTCCACAGACCCCACCTTGACAACCAGTGGAAGAAGTTCACGTTAAACGCCTTAACAATTCCAATTTGGACTCCACAAACAGCATTGCCATTTATGCAAATACATTTTATTATGATTTATTAATTGATTGATTGCTCTGTTAAAGTATGTGAGAGAGAGAGAGAGAGAGAGAGAGAGAGAGAGAGAGAGAGAGAGAGAGAGAGAGCAGTACAGTACCATTTTGAGGTTCCTTTGCTTTATTTAAGTATTTCCATTTCCATTACTAAATACTGAGCTATATATTTCTGAGGCAAATGTACTTTTCACTCCACTCAGTCCACTGTTACTAAAACAATTGCCAAACAAACAGGAGAAGGGGTATTTGAGGTGCTGCTGACCTTGGTGCAGAAGTCTAAAAGGCTGCACACATCACACTACATGATGCCATGATGCAGCATATTAATATAATGATAACCAACCTTTCGACCTGGAATGGTCTGAAGAAGAATCCCTGAAGAAGACCATTCCAGGTTGATCATTAAAGGAGAATTTCGGACCAGTGTTTTTTTTCCTTTCTTTTTTTATACCGTAATCTGATTATATCCAACAACCTGTGGTAGAAAAAATAAAATAAAAAATAAAATCAGAAAAGATCTTCACATTTCAACTTTTTATGTTTTCTCATAGGCCTATTTGAATGCCCTATTTTATACTTCGTCACAAGACATGTCACGACAAGACCTAGCATACCGCGCTTCCTTTCCACCCCCGGGCAGCAATTCATGTTTCCATTCTCTGTCTTGTCAGGATTACTGCCTCCAGCCATGTGGGGGAGTGGCCAATGTACCTCCCGCTCTGATCCGTAGTCTCCGCCCCCACCTGGACCGTGTGACCCACCTGGAGACGTGTATCCATGGCAACAGGCTCCTCCTCCTCTCTGCATCCACAGACTGCAGCGTGGCTCTCAGCTACTTACCTGGAGACACTGTTGGAATATTTGGACAGGTGCACCAACGCACATACTGACACACATACACGCTGACACACACACACACACACACACACACACACACACACACACACACACACACACACACACACACACACACACACACACACACACACACACACACACACACACACACACACACACACACACACACACACACACACAACTATAGGCCTACGTTGTAAGGATATCAAACCTTTAGGAGTGGGACAGCATTGGAAATAGCTGAAAATAGCTGAAAGATTTAAAATAAAAAATGTATCACAGTGCAACATGCAGTAATGTCGTAGATCAGCGGAGCAGTGTGAATGAGGTGGCTACTCATAAAGCACAATGCTAACTGTGTCCTTCTGACACAACATCTGTGGCCCGTTAATTATTCATTATTTGACTATGATTGCTGTGCTGATGCTGCATGACCGGAGCATTAGTTTAGATTACACACAATGAACTTCTGTTCTCACTGTTCTTCTGAGTGTTGTATGTCGTTGCAGATCCACAAGGTCGAAACGTGGCGTGACGCAGCACATTTTGAGCTTGTAGATCTGCTACTTTTGTCATTTTATTTGAATCCTGAAAAGTAACTGCTTTGGACATATAAGGTTTCCACCCAACAGAGACGATATTTAACAGATACGCTGCTGTCATGGGGGCAAGGTTCCAAAAAAGCATACAAGCATAAGCACGCTATGTGTTCCATTTTGTCACATGATAGTGTCAAGCAAATGTAGCAAAAATAGCTGATCTATTTATTATATTTATGTATATATATAATATTTTTTAAGATTAAAGAGAGCCTACTGTCAGCTGTCCAGCAGTCCAAATATTATTAAATTAAATTTCAGAATGGTAGACCTGCAGCCTACCATTGCATGGCACATCTATGCACGGAATGTCTATGTTCACAGGCTTCTGTGTGCGGCCTAGAGGGCATCTGAGCATGTGCGGCACTACAAGTCTTACACTAAATGCATTCGGGAAACCCAGCCAATAACATTGGCTTCATTAGAACACAGGTTCTTTTTTCCCCCATTTCCTGAAAAGTAACAGTTTTGGACATACAAGCTCTCCACCCGACAGCAACGATATTGTCCTTGATTCAGACTATCAAGGTAAAGGCCTTAGATCACGTGCTGTGCTGCAATCCATGCAGGCTCTGGTACCACCCAAACCCCCAGTCTGCTGGCGGGATTATGTTTCTTGACAAAAATAATCAGCATCATGCATCAAGCCACACTTACTGTAGCCGCCGATGTGTTTTACGTCTAAGCAGGCCTATATTAAATGAGCCTGCAGCAGTGCCTGCATGCCCACAGTTTCATTTCAACTTGCCTGAGGCCCTGACTGAAGGCCACTGGTCCTCCTGCTCTGAACTCTGTATTATGCACGCACACACGCACACTTCCACACACAAACATGAGGCCCACACACATACTGCATTGACACATACAAAAAGCTGCTCTATGCATATATGTATGCTGCATGTACTGCACATACATAATGTAGTGTAAATATTCACACACATGCATACAGACATGAGGCACTACTTTGCAAGATCAAAACAAACTGAATAGCTTAACACTAATGGATCGGTAGTCTTCTATTTACTAAGGGCAACAACAAACTTGTTTCTGCTAAAAGCCATTATCAGTGGTGATTATGGCTTTTAGCTCAAATGGATTTGTTGTTGGCTCAACTGTGCTCCCGACACAGTTTCAGGATTGGGGTGCATGCTTCTACGTTTCCTTACTTTGCAAGATAACACTGGCTGTCCTACTTTTACAGTGCGCTGCCTTTGCCGTTGGCAATTATATAAAGTTATCACCTGCCTGGCTGAATTTATGCCTCCCAGTCTATTCTCGTGTCTTAATCATGGTGTTTGATTTAGTTTTGTTTGTTTGTTTTGCCATATCCTGTTAAGAAATAACTCAATAGTGTATAAAGAATAACCTTCTTTAACCCCACTCCTTGCATTTAATGTTTTTATTGGACTGTAGAGGTTGAATCCACATAGTGTAAAGTGTGCCTCTTGGGTGAATTCAGCCTCATAAATACTTAAACCTTATTCAAATAGCCTGAAAACACATTTGTATTCACAGCCTTCTCTGATGATGTATTACAGTACATTCATGCACACAGTTCATCCTGAGCACTGCCCTGCTGCACAACTGGAGCCTTCTGCTCAAGGGCACATTGTTGGTGCTGTTGCTGAGGGAATACATTTACCTCCTTGGCTCACATGTTATCGCAAACTAGCCGTCGGTTCCAATTTCAAACCAATTGCTGTCTACTCTGTACACAAAGTCACGTTTGTTATAGTTGGACTTTTTTTGCTGTTGTCTGTAGGAGGACCACTGGCGCCTGGAGACGTGTGAGCCTCCTCATCCAGAACAGGAGCAGCATGGGAGAGAAGACACAACCTCCAGACAGCCAGAGTCAGTGTCCTCTCAGGGTGCCCCCCTGGCTGACCCAGAGTCAGTATCCTCTCAGGGTGCCCCCCTGGCTGACCCAGAGTCAGTGTCCTCTCAGGGTGACCCCCTGGCTGACCCCCTGGCTGACCCCCTGGCTGACCCAGAGTCAGTATCCTCTCAGGCTGACCCAGAGTCAGTATCCTCTCGGGGTGACCCCCTGGCTGACCCAGAGTCAGTATCCTCTCGTGGTGACCACCTGGCTGACCCAGAGTCAGTATCCTCTCGTGGTGACCACCTGGGTGACCCAGTCGACGAGCACACACAGCTGGAGAGAAAAGCAGCAGGAGGAGAAGAGCCCAGAGGGGATAAAGAAGAAGCTCCGTCCAGGTGAATGGGTTTAAAATTACACTATTCACATTCAAGCTCTTTTCATTGCCTTACAGTCTCGCTGGTTCAAAGTGGCTCTGACTTTGACAACTGCTGCTGTTTAAGACAGTTGATTTATTTCCTAATTGGCAGCTGTTGTGTGTGTGTGTGTGTGTGTGTGTGTGTGTGTGTGTGTGTGTGTGTGTGTGTGTGTGTGTGTGTGTGTGTGTGTGTGTGTGTGTGTGTGTGTGTGTGTGTGTGTGTGTGTGTGCGTGCGTGTGAGTGTGTGAGGGGGTAAGCCTGAGCTGTGACAAGGATACGTACAAGCGTGGGTGGGATTCGGGCGTAGCCGATTAGAGACCTGACGAAGATCTATCAAGATCGAAACGCTGTCGTTTGTTCAATAAAGTAATTCTTTACCAAAAGAATGGTGTGCGGGACCTACAGTACCTCCTTCCATGACTACCTTATGTGTCATATACCAATGACAAATGTCATCCAATTGCGTAAATTCCTGTCCATTAGTGTATTGATTAGTTTTAAGGGAAATTGAGTCCCTATTCATTACAATGGAGGGGGTGGAGTGGAGCGGTGCGCTTCCTCGTCCACTCTGTTGTTGTGATCGCCACTTTGGAATATTTTTCAACACTAAGCGATAGCGATTACACCGTTTTAAAGTGGATTACAAGCAACTCAGCGGTCGGCGCAGATGCAGTGGCTGTTCAAAGGTAACTTAAAACATATAGGCAGTGAAGCCTGAAACACGATCCCACAATCCCAGCGATGATGATTATAATAATAATAATAATAATAATAATAATAATAATAATAATAATAATAATAATAATAATAATAATAATAATAATAATAATACAACTTTATTTGTAGGCATAAAACATAGGCATAAAACATTAAAATAATAGTAGTAATGCAATAGTGAGCACATGAATAACAAGGAATTTAAAAGATCAATTAATATATAACAATAGTGTAGAAGTAGGTCTTGAGCTGTGCTTTAAAAGTGTCTACATTGGCTGCCTGTCGAAGGTATAGTGGGAGTTTGTTCCACGGTGTCGGCCCGTAGAAGTAGAAAGCTGCTTCACCGTGTTTTTAGTTGCCATTTTTTTAGGCACAGCGAGCAGGCCAGCAGTGCAGGAAGACCTGAGGGGGCGGTTTGGGACATATTTAGGCAGGCAGTCATGTAGGTAGGAATGTGCAAGACCATTGAGAGCTTTATAAAAAAGTAAAATAATTTTAATCAATCCTAAAATCAATCCTAAAAACAACCGGAAGCCAATGCAGTGAAGCTAAAACTGGAGTATGTTCTCTCAAGGTGAAACTAGAAAGGTCGCAATTTTAAAAAATTGCAAAGTGTGGTTGCCGCAGTGGCTTACATGTGCCCCTCCCACTGATATTGCCAGCCAATTACAATGTCACGTCACCCCTGCGATCATGCGTAAGTAATTCGGAGGGGATTTATCCCCCAAAAATCATGTTTTTGCGACAAACGGTTACATTTCTCGCATTTGCGGCGCCCCCTATGGATGAAAATGGAATTGCTTTTGGAACTTGGTTGAATGAACCACCCGCGACATGTGATTCAAATTTGGGATGGATTGGACATTCCGTTCGTGATTTATGGCATTTTTTGTGATATAGGCCCCTCCTACTAATTTCGGACGACGATTACGGCCGAACGATACGCACTACCAAAATTCTGCCGATGGTGTTTTAATCGGATAGGTCCAGAGATCATGTGTGCTGATTTTTGTGAGATTTGGACAAAATCTGTAGAAGGAGCAGCAAAAAGTGTGTTTTGGATAAAATTCAAAATGGCGGAAAATCTATCATGACGCAAATGGGCGTGGCCTATATGGGGAGATGCGTCATGACCCAAGGAAGCCAGGGAAAAAAACTATTTGATTTTACGACCTACGATTCACGAGTTATAAGCCAAAACGTAAAGTTGGCTGTTATAGCGCCACCATGAGGCCGACCGATAACATTATAAGTTGATTAATTTTAGTAATTATTATGAACCTACCCTCCAAGTTTTGTAACTTTAGTGCTTACAGTCTCTGAGGAAAAAATACTTGAATGTGAGAAAATACGAAAAATCGCATTTTCCCATTCATGTCAATGGGGAAATTCTATTCACTAATAAATTAATATCAATTAAACTATACAACATTTCTCTTAAAAAAATACAAGCACATCCTTCCCGATGAAGCCGGTCAATTTGAGATATGGCTCAAGTGCGTACAGTCAAAACTGTGGGAGGAGTAGCGAATCAAAAAAAAGACTAATCCAATGGAATAATAAAGTGTTACAATTGCAATAGTCTGGTTGCCCTGTTAGGGCAACCACACTAAAAAGGCAATCTTGGTAATGATTAATGTGTGAATTAAAAGTCAATTCAGAATCTTTACTGTACTGTTACTTTCTACAGTCAGGTTGCCAAGTCTGCTTATTGTCTCCACCAGGCCGAAGGCATGGGGAGAGAGTATGTTTTGCACTCCGTCCGTGTGTGTGTGTGTCCGTCCGTCCTTCCTTCCGTCCGTCTGTGTACAGCTAATCTCCGGCACCGTTAACCCGGTCGATGCCAAACTTTGCACACACACTCCTGGATGCCAACGATGAACCTCTGCCCCGCATTTTCCAGAACGGCCTGTTATAGCGCCACCATGAGGCAGCTTTTTACATTTTTACCTAAAACTGCACCGATCTGCGTGAAACGTTGCATGCACACTCCATAGAGGCCAAGGACAAACCTCTGACCTGCATTTTCCGCATCTGCCTTTTATAGCGCCACCAGGAGGCCGACTTTTGTAAAACACATTTTTTGATATTACTCCTCCAGATTCTGTCCAAAAATCTCACAAATCGTTACACAGTATCTCTATGGTCATGTGCTCAAGTCGGATCTGTCCGATATTTCATATTCCATCCTAATTGGCTATAATTTGAACAAAAGCCTCAAATCATGAACGCAGCATGCAATTTACGTGAAATCTTTCACACATTTTCTTACTAGGCTGAGGAATATATCCCACCCTTTTCACATTGGCCTGTTATAGCGCCACCAACAGGTTGATTTTTGAAAAACACATTTTTGTAACAAAATGCCTCAAGTCATCCAATTGCCATCAAAGGCAAACATGTTTATATTACTCCTAAACATTTTGCCAAACATCTCACACAGTCCTATCCTCCTGGTGGAGACCTGTGCCCAGAAGGGCACTTTTTCTAGTTATTGATTATTTCTGCTCACTAGAACCGATTATGAGAACTTCTGTCTTGTCTGTCTGTCCTCATTTAGCCTGAGAAAGTTCTCACTCATCCATCATTTGATGCTAGACAGACAAGTCAACAACGGGTCTAAAGCACAGGGATCATCTGGAGCTACAGAAAGATATATTTGGGTATCATCTTCATAGAAATGGAAATTCACTCCGTGATTGGTAATAAGTTCTCCCAACGGCAGTATGTAAAGGGAGAACAATAGAAGACCAAGAATTGAGCCCTGTGGAATACTAGAACCGATAAAACAGTTACATTTAAACCTCAAGAGATACATTTGACATGGGTGCTGACAATGTCGGCAGTGGGTTTTGTCTGTACATTTAAACGACTGTGTTTGTTGTCTTTACAGGAATGGAGTTCCGGCCTCGTCATCCAGTGGTGGCAGCATATTGGGCAGGAGCTTTGAGGAGAGATGGGATCAAAAAATGATGGAGAAAAAAGTTGCAGACAAAGATAAAGGCTCAAGTCCTGAGACTGGTGGGTCGCTGATTTGGTTTGGATCTGCAGCATAGCGTGTGTAGGTGTGTTTTCGAATGTGGCCATGCATACAGAACTCAGTCTCAATTTATCAATTGTTCTCTCTCAAAGTTAAATTAACACTGAGAATTAGATGTTTGTCTATAGGTCTGTGTGTTACAACCTTTTATGACAATATATGGGGTCTAGGCTCCAAAGGAGTAACATATTGGCCTTGGACTATTTTCTTTTGAAACATTTGGACAATAACAAAGCTTATGCACGCCTTCTTCTTGTAGATGGCCTGGTAGAGACAATTAAGCGGTTAAGGGACCATAACGTCCATCCTCTTATTATTAGATGGTACTATTCATATTGATCCAACGTACACAAAGGGTCAGTGTGAATGTCACTATGTCAGAGGAGCGCAGAACCCTGAGTACTGGAGCACCTCAGGGCTGCGTTAGCTCACCTGTCCTTTTTACTCTGTATACTTAAAGATGGAGTGCCACGATTTTGTTCCACCCTAAAACATGATCATCAGGTATTATTATAATATAAGGAGGAAGAACGTTTTCCAAAAAGTGTACAGTATTCAGTATTTGTTAAAATCATGCTTTTATGTGGACACGCCCACCAGTTTATTAAGGATGCCTGGTTTGCCTGGTGATGGGTGGTGATCCACCTGAACTGAAGCCGCACCCACAGCTGTAGTTGTATGATAAAGGGGGAGGGGTTAGGGGAGGGGCTGATAGTGTCACTATATTACTGTTTATTTCATTGGCCCATTTGACTGTCAAGGGTTCAGCCTCCAGGAAGAAACCCTAAATACAAAGTTAATACACCATTGCACATAAAAATGACTCCAGGGTACTGTACACATAGACACATGAAAAACTGGAAAAATACAAAAATTGTGGCACTCCATCTTTAATGAGTGTAGAAGTGGCAACCCGAATAATTACATCATTAAATTCTCGGATGATACTGCCATTTTAGCCCTTCTGGATAAGGATAGGGATTTAGCTGACTACTTTTTAGAGGTACAGAGCTTTGTAAAGTGGTGTGATGACAACCACCTTGTTCTTAATGTTAAGAAGACACAGGAGATGGTGTTTGACCCCAAGAGTATTGGTGATCACAGGCCTGTGGTCATTCATGACTCAGCCATCTCACAGGTCTCCTCATACAAATACTTGTGCATCTGGATTGACAACTCACTAACTTGGAGCACACATGTAGACAGTCTCTGTAGTAAACTAAAGCAAAGACTGCATGCACTTCCTCCGGCGTCTCAGGGTTCATGGTGTTGACCAAACAATTATGTTAGTGTTCTATCGAGCAGTCTTGGAAAGCCTGGTCAGACTTGGTATCACAGTTTGGTTCGGTAATCTCTCAGTGCAACTGAGGTCCAAATTGTTCAGATTGGTGCAAACTGCAGGGAAGATCATAGGGGTAAGACAACTCCCCTCACTGCAGTCTATTTATGAGCAGGCTACATTAAAACAGGCTAAAACAATTGTCAGTGAAGTTACCCATGTTTTAAATGGAGAGTTTGTAATTCTGCCCTCTGGGAGAAGGTACAAAGAACCAAAGTGAAATGTTGAACGAGGCTCTGAAACAGTGACTGTAAGAGGTTAGATTATTCACACTATGTGTGCACTGCGTAATGTTGTGTCTCCCTCTGTTATGTATTTTGTTTGTCATTAATGTTTTGTGTGTGGCTGCAGCAGGGGTGAAAGCCCAAGACAAATTTCCCTTGTGGACAATAAAGTTTACCTTGACCTTGACCTTGATATGTGGCTATCAAGGATCACAAATGGGTAACAAAAAAATGTGTAGCCTATATGTATTGAGAAACATTTGCTTTACAGCCGATAGGGCAAGCATATGAGACGTCAGGGTGGCCAAGGCCAAAACTACCAACAGAACCCCAACCCTACCTGAAAAGGAAAAAACTAGTCTCTAAACTACAAACAGAAATTACAATATAAACTACCTGACTAAACAAAAACAATGGGCCAAAAGGGGGGAATAAAATATCACACCCTTACCAATACGCTTCCCTTTTATGAAAATGTACCCAGGAGAAGGGTTTGAGATACTATTATAGCTTACTGTCGTCTGTAGCCTACTTTAAACACTTGCATGTTCGTGTGTGTGCGTGCGCGTGCATGTCCGTGTGTGTGCGTGCGCATGCGTGTTCGTGTGTGTGCGTGCCCACGCTCAGGTACATTCAGTGGCCTGCATGTGGAGGACCTGCAGTCTGTTGGCCAGTTATCCAGGCCAGACTTTGTGACCCACCCTCAGCGCTACTTCAACAAGAGACAAGACCCCAGTCCTGCATGCACCACCACACCCAGTGGAGGAGGTACACACGCACGCGCGCACCCGCGCACCCACACACAAACCCACACACACACACACACACACACACACACACACACACACACACAGGCCTATCCAAAGGTTTACGTATAGTCAAATATATCACTATAAATCTGTTCCCTCCTGGACCCCCTGGGGTTTAAGAGGTTAAAACAGGGGTGTCTCAAAATTCAGAGGGGCTCAATACCATGAGGAAATATAGTAGTAGTACTGCATCTCATGTCCAGTGTTGGGAAACATTACTTTTAACAGTAACTTGTTACGTTACAGGATTACCGCCATTAAAAGGTATTCTGTAACGTTACAGGATTACCTTAGAAAATAAACAACTTAAAACCCACCTGCGAGGAATTTTGGTAGCCTATACATAAAATCAAGAGGGCTTTGCCGATGCTAATTTGCATTGACGTTCTCCTCCTTTTGCCAATAAATCCCAAAAAGTCTTCCACGGCCTTACTAAAGGATAAGCTCTCTGTCTTCTCTCAATCTCTGCCATGAACGTAAACAAGACCATTACAGCCGTGTGTCACACCAAAAGTGGTGACCTCTTGAATACGGTAGAACGAGTACGCAATCACCACAAATACAAATTCTGTTACAGTAACGTTGTTACTTGTAACGCTGTTTACCCCAACACTGCTCATGACCGTTGGACCATAAAGGCACAAAGAAATGCATTGCACTACAACAATTTTATTTACAATAAACAATAAACCGCATTGCACCGCAATATCTATGGTCTTTTTTGGCAGTGTAGCCAAATGTATGTGGTGAACAAAACAAATGAATCCTTTTTCAGACTTTTGTTTTTACAGTCCACAATAATGTAACCGGGTGTGAAAATCTCAAACTCTTTAATAAAAAAAAAAAAAAAATCCTTTCTTTAACATCTTGGATGAAAACAGCACAAGGAACAAGCAGTTAGGAATAGGAATCCTTACAAATTCCACTGAGAAAAACCCAGGTTTATGTCAAACCCCTCAGAAATGTCAGTGTATGAATTTCACATGACTATAGTGGTGGAAAGTATAAATAATACATTTTAGGAAGGAAGCCGCAGACCATATAGAATCTGCCCTCATGCTCCGATCGGCCCCAGGACGGACTATGGACATTCTGGCCTACAGTATCTACAATTTATATGAATCAGTCTGTCCATCCGTCACACAGCATTGTTCCGTTTTATCGGTCTTTATTGTCTGTCTGTCTGTCTGTCTGTCTGTCTGTCTGTCTGTCTGTCTGTCTGTCTGTCTGTCTGTCTGTCTGTCTGTCTGTCTGTCTGTCTGTCTGTCTGTCTGTCTGTCTGTCTGTCTGTCTGTCTGTCTGTCTGTCTGTCTGTCTGTCTGTCTGTCTGTCTGTCTGTCTGTCTGTCTGTCTGTCTGTCTGTCTGTCTGTCTGTCTGTCTGTCTGTCTGTCTGTCTGTCTGTCTGTCTGTCTGTCTGTCTGTCTGTCTGTCTGTCTGTCTGTCTGTCTGTCTGTCTGTCTGTCTGTCTGTCTGTCTGTCTGTCTGTCTGTCTGTCTGTCTGTCTGTCTCAGCAGCACTGCCACTGAAGGCAGCATTTGATGAATGCAGTCTATTTCCCAAATACTTTCTGGAGAGTGAGGGGAGCGTTCTAACAGTGAGCTCCCACAAGCAGGAGGGGAGAGGCAGAGTCCTGCTGGGGGCCATGGACAGGTTAGTACAACGTGACAGCTATTCTTCACATACAGTATACAGTATACACTGTATCTGTGCACATTTATACACTCGGAGAGGGTAAACACATGAAGATAAACTTCTTCTTTTACTTTCGAAGCATCCGTTTCATTTAAAGTTTCCATACAAAGAATGAGAAATATACTGTAAGAGAGATGTGATTTGAAATGCAACAACATACTGGAAAACAAAGTATTGATGACCACATAAAGCTGCATATATAGCAAGGATATGAGCACAGATATTTTAGGACTTGTTTGTGTTTTTGTTCAAGGTTTTTGGACACAAAACTCCAATACTGCTGCTAGTTATTATAGTACTATAATCCTAAATTTATGTTATCAATATAGCTAAAAAAAAAAGCACATCATACAAAACTTTCAGTGAATACTGACTTGAAATACTGTGAATACTGTGAAATGTGAACAATAAATGTTGTGTAATAAATGATGTATATATAATTTTTTTATCACTCTAGAAAACCAAAGGGCACCACTGTTTCTCTTAACGGGACCTCAATGAAATGAAGATATATCAAATGCAGAGATCACTGCTGTCAACCCCCTCTGCTGCAGCATCCACTGTGCACGCACGCACGCACGCACGCACGCACGCACGCACACACGCACACACACACAGAAAGACAAAAGTAAGCATTCACCCCTAGCATGCAGTGCACCAATACATCCATACTGTGTACTAGCAAACACATACAGATAAACATCATTCCACGTTGTTGCAGCATTCCATTAGGATCAGACTGGGATCTGGTCAGCCTGCTGTCAAGGTCAATTACAGGAGAGAGAGAGAGAGAGTAGACTGAGCAGTGAGCACCTGGATCATATTGATCTGCGGTGCTTGGATTTTGCTGTATCCAACAGAATGAAACAGAATGTTTCAAAAACATTCAAGGTGAGAAAAACACAACACAACACAACATCAGTAACAGAATGATGTTGACCAGCACTTTCTATTAGTTTTGTGAGCCGTTGTGTTTGCACTAGAAGACAGACAACATGAATAAAAGTCTTTTGTTGTTATATTGTGTGTCAAATTGTTGATTTCTTAGCTAAGTAATGTGTAATAAGCATATGAACATGCAGCAAGGCTGCTGATATTGAACTGCCTAGCTTGTTCAATATCATTTCCTTGAAACATGTTTCTCTGGCATCATTTTGGAGCATGTGTGCAAGTTTGCTGCTGTGTGTGTGTGTGTGTGTGTGTGTGTGTGTGTGTGTGTGTGTGTGTGTGTGTGTGTGTGTGTGTGTGTGTGTGTGTGTGTGTGTGTGTGTGTGTGTGTGCGTGCGCGCGTGCGTGCATGGGTGCATGCGTGCATGTGTGTGTGTGTGTGTGTGTGTGTGCACGTGCACGCGTGTGCGTGTGTGTGTACTTTCAGCCTCCCATGACATATATTACTTCACACAATAAAGTCCCTATAGTTGTAATTCAACTGCGAAGAGAGTATAGGCTACAAATGGACACATGGAACTAAATGGACATGCAAGTGTCCATTTGCAGGAACTGAAGTTTTGTCAACTGATGAAATTACTGTAAGTCCTCCTGCATGATAGCATAAAGTGTAATGTGAAGAGCGTGGAAAAAGGGAACGTTTTCCTCCTATTTCATCCTTATGATCATAAAACCATAAAACTACTATTACGGTGGACTATAAAATGAAATATGAAACCTTGAAAGGACCAAAGGAGCAGTGTACTATTAATGTACATTGTAATAGTTTAGATTAGAATGGCAGACCGGCGAGAAAGTGTGAAAATCTCAGAGTGAAAGTGCTGCTGCAAGCCTCAAGGGTACGAGAAAAGAGAAAGGACATTTTTAAATGGATAAGGATAATGGATAAGGAACTTTTTTAAATGCCTGAAAAGTGGGGATTTGAGCCAGGGAAATTGCCTGATCAGGACTTACTGGAGGTATCAGTCCTGTAACATGCGTGCATGCGTGCATTTATTTGTTTTTGTGTGTGTGTGTTGCGTGCGTGCGTGCGTGCGTGCGTGCGTGCGTGCGTGCGTGCGTGCGTGTGTTGTGCACGCGTGCGTGTGTTGTGCACGCGTGTGCGTGTGTTGTGCACGTGTGTGCATGTGTGTGTGTGTGTGTGCTCAACAAAAAAGTTCATTGGCAGATCTGCGCTGGGCTGTCAGTCAGCCACTGGGAATGAGGTGAGGAGATGGAATGGCCTCTCTCCATCACAAGGTATAGGTGTTTGTATGCGTGCATCTAAACTAAAGCTGTCTAAGAGGGTCGCTATTAATATACAAGTTGATAAAGCATTGGCCGCTGCTGTTAAAATATAGACCAGGTGAACAATCCCCAAACGTTGTATTATGTACTGTATGTACTATGTGTGTTCAGACAAACAAACCCACTGAAACTCTTGTCGCACCTTTTACATCGGAAAGGTTTCTCCAGTGTGGAGGCACTGCTGTCTGCAGATTAACCGACTTGTCATCAGTGGAGGAAAAAATACTCAAATGTTTTACTTAAGTAAAAGTATCAATACTGCAATGTAGAAATACTCCTTTACAAGTAAAAGTTCGGAATTGAGAATGTACTTGAGTAAAATACTGGCATAAAAATGTACTTAAAGTACCAAAAGTAAAAGTACTCACTATGCAGAATGTCTCTTTTCAAGTTTTAAAATGTCTACAAATATTTTTGAAAATAGCAGATCTACAAGCTCACAATGTGTCGCATCCGCAACACATTGTGTGCTTGTAGATCTGCTATTTTCAAATGGCCGAAATGCATAGGGCTGAAGTGGTTAATGCATGTTTTGTGACAATAATCCAAATGTTCAAAGTAACTACTGTAGCAGTTTTCAAATAAATGTAATGGAGTAAAAGTACAATATTTGCCTCTGAGATGTAGTGGAGTAGAAGTAAAAGTATTTTTGAAAATATTCGAGTAAAGTACAAATACCACAAAACTGTACTTAAGTAGGCTACTGTACTAAGTAAATGTACTTTCCAGTTACTTTCCACCACTGCCAACTTGTCTACAGTGGTCTTTCTCCAGTGTGAATTCGGTTATTGGTTACAGCGCTGTTGATTATCTGACAGGCTGCTGAGTTCTGGTTGGTTACAGCGCTGTTGATTATCTGACAGGCTGCTGAGTTCTGGTTGGTTACAGTGCTGTTGATTATCTGATAGGCTGCTGAGGGATTCCTCCACTCCTTTTCTTTATGGCCATAAAGGTATTTCTATCTACGTCTTCTATAGAGCACCGAAGTCTGACGTCAATATCGGTAGAGGGCGCAAGTTCACTGGTTCATGTACTTTTTATTTGCATTGTAATCCCCATAGGGATATTTTACCTCATATAAGAACTGTGTTTGAAAAATAAACATGTCATCCAGGCCGCTTCACTCATATGGATATGAAGAATCAACTGACTGAGAGAAAATGCTATTGTTTGTTACTGCTACTGAATTGGTTACATTTTCGCTAGAAACAGACTGTATCATATATGAGTGACTGACTGTTGTAAACGATACAGCTTGTTTAATTTTGGACCACAATGCTTATATGAAACGATTTTAAGATGACCCCATGTTATTCTCCATAGAGAAATTACTTCCGTGAACCAGGGGAATCGAGGGGATGAGCGAGTGACGTCAGGACTTCGGCGCTCTATTGTCTGTCTTGGCCTATCCTATGCAAATCTCTGACAAAATTTCTTAAACAGATGCATTGGCGTACTTACAGTGTGAAAAAGGTTTTGAGGGGCGCTAGCCACACCTATGTCCAGGGGGACATAGGTGTGGCTAGGGTTGGTTTGAGGGTTGGTGTAAACACAAACATTGTGTTAACACAAAAATTGAATGTTGACATTGAATCCCAGCTTTGAGTGTTTGTGTAAACACAAACATTATGTAAACACCAACATTGAAAACACAAACATTGAAGACAAAAAAGTGAGGATGCAAATTGTGTTTGGCCAGAATGGGATGATGTATGATGATAAGAGCGCCCCTCACTTCACACGGGCTAATAAGTCAATTTTGTGGGGCACTGATCGGTCGAGCGCTTTAGCTATAGCCTAGCTCATTGGTTGTTTATAAGAAGATATGTCTGTTTAGAGACAAGCCAGTACTAAAAACTGCCTCCTGCCTTGCCAAAATAGTTCACCAACTGCTTCACAAGAACAACAAATCACACTTGTGTGAAGTGAGGGGTGATTTTTTTTTTTTTATCATGATGTTGTATGATGTGATGTCCATAGACTTTGCTGCCACATGATGTCACAGGGGGGTATGCAGATATTTTGGGGGCATGTAGATTTTTGGACTCTTGCTGATTTTTGGGGAGCATGAATAAGACAAACATTGAAAGTCCATCCATAGACTTGGCTGCCACTTGACGTCATGTGTGAAAGCCAGACGTTGGAGGGGATAGTGCTCCTCAAAAATGACATTAACATACTCTGTTAAGTCAGAGAGAAAGATGGAGAGAGCTATTAATTAGGACATGCCTCCTGGCGAATATTTGCTCTCTACTGAGTGTACCTTTCTAGTTTACAATTCTAATGGCCCCTGAGTTCAATTTATTCCTGCCCCAACATTCCCAATACATTTCATTTGGTGCGTATAAAATATGTGACCACTGTTAAATTGCAAGGAAGCGGTGCTGAGGATGGGTGTCTAGCGTTAGCGTAGCCTTTGGCAGTGTTAGCATTTCAAATTGTGTTACATGGCTAAAGTGAAAGGCCTCTCTGCATGGTGCTGTTTCCTCATAATGTTTACAGTTACACCACCAGCTTATGTATTGTCCTTATGTTTGTTTATCAATGTCGCATGTATTAACGTTCCCATACCTAAAAATGATTTTCACAATAATCATTTGTGCTTTTGCCTGCATGCATGTGATTAGGTTCCTCCTATCCAGCTGCCATGGATTTGAATATGAGGCTAAAGGCCCATCATGTAAATGGGTTAGAGGCTGGGTGCTTTTTATCTAGTCTCTCTCGTGAAGATAAACAGATCCTGTTTCCTATTTGTCTTGTGTATTGCAATATTTGTCACGGGCAGAAGACTCTGCACCTTTGTGTGTGTGTGTGTGTGTGTGTGTGTGTGTGTGTGTGTGTGTGTGTGTGTGTGTGTGTGTGTGTGTGTGTGTGTGTGTGTGTGCGTGCGTGCGTGCGTGCGTGCGTGCGTGCGTGCGTGCGTGCGTGCGTGCGTCTGCTGTTCATGGCCAGGCCCTGCTTCCTTATCCATGTACTGTATGTCATTGTCTACTGAAGCAGAATGTCCATCCACAATTAAAATCAATATCGAGAAGTTTGGTTTGTTATGCATGCAGTGAGGATAATAATAGGATACTTAAAAGTGAAAATGTGGGTCAACACACCTTATCTTGCAAAACCGCTGGACTGGATATTCACATTTCACTTAGGTACTGAAGCGCATCAGTCCCAACCAAAGGGACTCCGAGATCCCCATACCTAAACAGTAGATCCATAAAGACAGGTGGTAGCTGGGGTGGAGGAGGGTGAGCAGCAAAGGTTTAGCATACAGCAGTGCAGCAGAATCAGCAGCAGCCACGCAAGCAAGCGGGAGGAGGAGTTCCAGTTTAAATAGCCGGTATGAAGATGGAGTGAGTGTGTGATTGGCTGAGTGAATCATGTGAATGAGAGCGTGATGCTGAGGCGGCCCAATTAACGGCCGGCAGCAGTTCTGCACTGAGGTTTCCTGACTGAACTTGCTCTGCGCATGTCTGTGACAAGCGCGATGCTCATTTGTTTTATATAGTTTTTGAAATATTTAACTTCAATTCGATAATGGAAGTCAATTCGGCCCACATTGGAGCGTTGCTGTTCCCAAGTGGATCCATGCCACATGGTACTTTTGTGTTTTAAAGAGAAACAAAACTAACAAATTTAGATGTACAGCAAAGTAACTTAAGTATATGTACTCAATACTGTACAATTTCGAGGATTTCTTTTTTACTTTCTTCAGTATTTACAATTTCAATAATTTTACTTCCAACCCATTACATCTCAGAGGAAAATAGTGTACTCCACTACAATTGTATGGAAAGTTAGTTAGTGACTTTGTAGATTTTGATTATTATTACCAGTAAGACGCCTGAGGACGGCAGACTGCTGGGTGAGCGTTGGCGCTTTGGCATGGGGGGTCAGATCAACATATGCAATCAATGGAGCGTGTCTTGAGTGTACAGGGTTTGATGAGGTCAGATCAACATATGGAATGTCAGCTCCATATATGGAGATCTAAGGGGGGCAGTGTCTTGAGTGTACAGGGTTTGAAAATCTAATCTTGCCTTATATAGGTTACGATGTTAATGGATATCCCCATATAAAAAATTGCTCAATGCTGACAGCCGGTCAGCAAGTGGATTCATGAATGAATGTATGTATATAGACAATATTTTAGGCCAAATTTTCCCCCTTTAAACAAAAGAAACCTGTTGGCTGCCAAACTCTGTGGTGTTGAAATAATGTGTTGTGTACAGTATGTGTGGGCGTGACCTGCCTGCATACTGTGTTGTAATGCATGTGTATGTGTGTGTTTGTATAAGCCTGCAGTGCACACATCCATCAGAAATGTGTTTGTGTTGTGTCCTGCTCTGGCGCAACAGTGATACACATGCTCTGCTCTTGTAATAAGACCTCATCAGTTTGAATGGTGCACAAATCTCTTACGGTACATATACTGTACATTCTTTTGCATAATTCCATTTATATGTATGAGTTTGTGGGCAGGTGAATTTGAGTGAGACTGTGTGCATTCATGAGCTGCCTGATTGCGGTACAATTACCATAAATCACATTTACATTTGTCATGTAATTTAGCTCCCAGCTTGGTATTGCCTGGTTAATTTTAGAACCCAACACAAATGAGATTTACTGTCCCATAGATTAATAACCCCCCCTTCCACCGCACGCACGCACGCACGCACGCACGCACGCACGCACGCACGCGCAAGTGCAAGGGAACCACATTCTCGCTCCAATCTGCGAATTTGACACTCCAGATAAACATTTGCATTTTCTTCTTCCCCACTCCTTAACATCTAATCCTTCGCACTCACTCTCCTTTACCCCCCCCCCCCCCCCCCACACCCCCCAACAAATGTCAGCGTCATTCTTGTGATTTCGACTCATTATACTTGCAACCAATGTAATGAGACAAGTAGGCCATGGAGGGAGGCAGTTGGGTTGAATTTCATCTGCAGCAAGATGCAAAGCAGAGACCTTTCCAAATGGTGTGAGGTCTTTATGGCAGGGAAATGGTGAATGTGGCTGGTTCTTTCAGTACCTTCATGATGCTCTGTGACATCATAGAAGGTAGGTTTGTTTCCCTGCCCACATCCCTGTTTTTTTCTACAGCCAGGTGTTCGGGTGAATTTCACCCATGTTTAGTGATAGAGACAAATCCCATACACCCACTATGGAGTTTTGTTTTTCCACTGGACCATTCTCACATGTCTTAGGGGTGCATGGACCATTCTCACATGTCTTAGGGGTGCATGGACCATTCTCACATGTCTTAGGGGTGCATGGACCATTCTCACATGTCTTAGGGGTGCATGGACCAAAGGAGAAGTTCCATTCTCACATGTCTTAGGGGTGCATGGAGACCATTCTCACATGTCTTAGGGGTGCATGGACCAAAGGAGAAGTTCCATTCTCACATGTCTTAGGGGTGCATGGACCAAAGGAGAAGTTCCATTCTCACATGTCTTAGGGGTGCATGGACCATTCTCTCATGTCTTAGGGGTGCATGGAGACCATTCTCACATGTCTTAGGGGTGCATGGAGACCATTCTCACATGTCTTAGGGGTGCATGGAGACCATTCTCACATGTCTTAGGGGTGCATGGAGACCATTTTCACATGTCTTAGGGGTGCATGGAGACCATTCTCACATGTCTTAGGGGTGCATGGAGACCATTCTCACGTGTCTTAGGGGTGCATGGAGACCATTCTCACATGTCTTAGGGGTGCATGGAGACCATTCTCACATGTCTTAGGGGTGCATGGAGACCATTCTCACATGTCTTAGGGGTGCATGGACCAAAGGAGAAGTTCCCAACTTCATTTCTCTTTTTTTATGAATATTTTGCGTGTTTAGCGATAGTGTAACAAATGATATGTTTAGTGTTCTATAGGGTTAAACAATAGTGCAAATCAACACGCTCAAAACGTGTTGCGTTGTGAGCTTACAGATCTGCTACTTTTGAAAGTTTTGTGTGACGCTGTACAATATGATCAAGTAAGTGTTCATTTACGAGGACAAATATATGGAGACATTGAAGACAAATGGGGAGAATGCTTCCTGAATGAAAAACTGAAGGTTGGATAAGAAGAGCGCAGAATGCTCTGTGTAATAGTTACAAAGTGAGCACAGAATACTCTGTGTAATAGTTACAAAGTGAGCACAGAATACTCTGTGTAATAGTTACAAAGTGAGCACAGAATACTCTGTGTAATAGTTACAAAGTGAGCACAGAATACTCTGTGTAATAGTTACAAAGTGAGCACAGAATACTCTGTGTAATAGTTACAAAGTGAGCACAGAATACTCTGTGTAATAGTTACAAAGTGAGCGCAGAATGCTCTGTGTAATAGTTAAAAAGAGAGCACAGAATGCTCTGTGTAATAGTTAAAAAGAGAGCACAGAATACTCTGTGTAATAGTTAAAAATCACACCCGTGTGAACTGAGTGGTGTAAGGTTTTATATAGCATGATCAGCTGTGGTCTGACGTAATGTCTGACGTAATGAAATCACACCTGGATGTGATTTCACAACTGGCTTTTTTTGTGCAGAGAAAATGACCATGGTTGCTACGGTCATCCAGTTCACCCGGGTGTGATTTAATTACGTCAGAAATTATTTTGAACATAGCAACCATGCTCATTTTTTTCTGCACACAAAAGCCAGTTGTAGGAGTGGTTTACACCACTCAAAAAAAGTGAGCACAGAATGCTCTGTGTAATAGTTAAGCCACCCTAACATGTTGTGTAAGCTCTAACATACAGCCTGAAATTGTTCAGATCAGGATTGATGAGGTGTTATTGTCCTATGGTGCGTGTGTGGGTGTGTGCGTGTGTGCGTGTGTGCGTGCGTGCGTGCGTGTGTGTGTGCGTGCGTGCGTGTGCGTGTGCGTGCGTGCGTGCGTGCGTGCACAGTCTGCACACACACGCGTAAATGCACTGTGTCTGGTGGTAAATTAGAGCAGGAGAGCGTTTAAAATAGATGAAACTCAGTTTGGATGCCAACACACTAGATACTTGATGAAAACCATCCATCACTACCCTATAAACCTGTTCAAAGATGTGTGTGTGTGTGTGTGTGTGTGTGTGTGTGTGTGTGTGTGTGTGTGTGTGTGTGTGTGTGTGTGTGTGTGTGTGTGTGTGTGTGTGTGTGTGTGTGTGTGTGTGTGCGCGTGCGCGTGCACGAGAGAGAGAGAGAGAGAGAGAGGGGGTGAGTGTGCCTATATCCATTCTTAGCATTATGTATATGAGTAAAATAAAGTGAAAGTTAGTGTTTTTGTATTTATGTATATGAGTGAGGGAGTTGTGATTGTGCATACATCATATGTGTGTCTTGGCCTGGAGCATTTTGACTCTGGGTAGGAAGATGTATGTTATCAGAATGCTAAGCAGCACTTTTAAACAGTCTTTATGTTAAGAGTGTGTAGGAGCCATAAATTCACTTTGACACCATGTGCTGCATCCCTTGGCATGCATCCCTGATCACTTTGCTTGTAAATACCTGTAGATAGCCTTAGCAGTCACCACAGCATTCTCAGCCTCTCTATCTGGGGTACTCACTCTCCGTGGCCTTATAACTTATAATTTATTATTTGCAGTCTATATTTATATTTTGTTCTTTATTGTTTTATTTGTCTGTATTTGGGTAATTGGTGTCTTCTTGTGTAAAGAGTCCTTCCCTCATTTTATAAAGGACAACAATGGCATGTTTTACCATATTGAATGACTCATGGGCTGGCTATGACACTACAGACTTGGTATACATTTGCTAGGGGGGGTAGGCGGAATCCATTCTTCTGCTTTTCATACCCCCTCTTGGGTTATTCATTGTTATAGTGGGGAGTCGGGACATGTTTTATCCCTGCTATGGGTCTTAAATCATATATCATATTATTATATTATATCCTTTTGGCTGTCTGATACAGTATGTTTTTATATTTGTGTTTGATAATATCACAATTTCATAATTTCATTAAAACATAAATGTTAACCCTAATCTATCTATAATTACGGCACATAGCAGAACCGTCTAAGCGACGTCCAACTTTAGACTTGGTTTGTGTATCGCCGAGGACCCAAGATTGGGTTGTGGCGGGTGAGAACTCTGTTGTTAACCTACACTTTTTAGAAATTCAGGATCATTAACATACTTTACACCAGAAGGCAAACTGCAACAAATGCCTTGCTTGAATAGACATAAAAACCTGGGCTTCTGCAAGGTTACATTATTGTAACCTTGGTGGCAGTGGCTCAGGGGTAGAGTGGCTGGTAGAGTGGCCGGATGGGAACCGTCCGCGAGGTTCAGGGCTGTAGTGTCGAAGTCTAGACTCTGAGAGCTAGACTCTGAACCCTAATTGCTCCCAATGTGCAGGTTGGGGCCTTGCATGGTTTCCTCCGCCATTGGCGTATGAATGGGTGAACGTAATGCACAATCTATGTAAAGTGCTTTGGATAAAGGCGCTATATACTGTAAATGCAACATTTACCATTTATTGTTAAGTTTTAAGTGGAATATATACTGTAGATACATTAAATTGACAATAGAAGCAACTTTAATGTAACTTCAACGCTCAACAGAACACATTGTCTTTCTTTCTTTCTTTCTTTCTTTCTTTCTTTCTTTCTTTCTTTCTTTCTTTCTTTCTTTCTTTCTTTCTTTCTTTCTTAGTTTTTTATTTATTTATGGTTGGCAATTATTTGTACTCCCAATTTAGTCGTTATACCAACAAATGTCCGTATTGTCACTGCTGTTGTACCCTACTGGCTCACATTTCCATTGAGGATCCCACCCTGGGAGGTCAGAGCACCACCATCCTACTTTTACCATCCAACTCGCTAGCGGCAGATGCCACACCAGCCTGTAGGCGTACTGTACTGGGCTCCCAGCTTTCCTCCCAAAACATTGGCCATTTCTGTTCATATCCACCACGTTGCATGGTTGAAAGTGGAGGCACCGTGGTGCATTCGAACCCCAGCCTAGACTCTATGATGGTGGACAGGTCATGTACCATGGAGGCACCGTGGTACATTGGAACCCCAGCATAGACTCTATGATGGTGGACAGGTCAAAGTGGAGGCACCGTGGTGCATTGGAACCCCAGCCTAGACTCTATGATGGTGGACAGGTCATGTACCATGGAGGCACCGTGGTGCATTGGAACCCCAGCATAGACTCTATGATGGTGGACAGGTCAAAGTGGAGGCACCGTGGTGCATTGGAACCCCAGCCTAGACTCTATGATGGCGGACAGGTCATGTACCATGGAGGCACCGTGGTGCATTGGAACCCCAGCCTAGACTCTATGATGGTGGACAGGTCAAAGTGGAGGCACCGTGGTGCATTGGAACCCCAGCCTAGACTCTGTGATAGTGGACAGGTCAAAGTGGAGGCACCGTGGTGCATTGGAACCCCAGCCTAGACTCTGTGATGGTGGACAGGTCATGTACCAGGAGGCACCGTGGTGCATTGGAACCCCAGCCTAGACTCTATGATGGTGGACAGGTCAAAGTGGAGGCACCGTGGTGCAGTCAAACCCCAGCCTAAACTCTGTGATGGTGGACAGGTCATGTACCATGGAGGCACCGTGGTGCATTGGAACCCCAGCCTAGACTCTATGATGGTGGACAGGTCATGTACCAGGAGGCACCGTGGTGCATTGGAACCCCAGGCTAGACTCTATGATGGTGGACAGGTCATGTACCAGGAGGCACCGTGGTGCATTGGAACCCCAGGCTAGACTCTATGATGGTGGACAGGTCATGTACCATTGTGCCACCTGAGTGCTCTCTTTGGTTATCTTTTTCCTTCCCTCTTCCTTTCTCTTTCCTGTCCGTCGTTCCTCTGTTTTGTCGGGGCCTGTGTTTTTCTTTTCCGTCAGTCGGTGCTCATTAGCAGCAGAAAAGTGACAAGGACTGGTGTTTTTTTTTTTTTTTTTTAAGGCAGAGGGAGGAAAGACTGCATAGTAGATGAGAGAACTGACAGATTCACAGGACATGAGAAGAACATGAGGAGAAGGAATAAGGCATAGGTCGGAGAAGAACAAGAGCTGAAGAGGACATGAGTGAGAGGATAGACGATTGGAAGAGAGTGTTAGAATGAGATGTAAAGAGCGAAGATGAATGAGAGACAGAGAGTGAGATAAGAAAGAGAAAAGAGAAAAGGTGATGAAATGAGCTATACTTTCTGCACACCTGCAGCTAACTGTGAAGACTGGAGGGGCCTGAACAGCCATCTAGCATTCACAGCACATCTAGACTGGCGACAAATTAATGGAACAAGACTAGGTCAAGGTTAAGAGGATTCTGATAGCAAAAAAAGTTACTTTTACTTGGATTGAAACTTAAAAGATGCTAGTACTTTGTAATATTTATATGCACACTGTACTCATAAAAATGTTCTATTCTAGTTGTAGTTTCAGGTAGGCAGACGATCAGAGATCTCTGCCTTCTGATGTCTATGGAAATCTAAATTCACTGAATGGACTTAATTGGACACCAGACAAAACCAGCAGTAATAAACCAATGCCTATACCATTACCTATACTGTTTTGAAAACCAATGCAGGGCTCACCTTGCGGTGGTGGCCCAGCAAGGACACTGATGAAGGCTGGATATCCATAACATCTGTCTATGATGTAGATTAGTACGATCCATCACCTTTGTTTTCCAGCAAAAAAACGGTTTATTTTTTACTTTTTAATGATTAAAAATACTTCAAACATGTCTATGTAATGCCCGGGATTCAAATCACGGGTGTCCTGCATGTAAAGCTAACATCTTAACCGCTAGACTTATTGACGGGGGGAGATATTACACGTTTAGCTCATCAGGCTGAGGCTGTGCTACACTCATTCACCCCCCTTGTGACCCGGCCCCTCCCACAAGGAAACCCAATCCGGCCCACAGCGCCAATGTAATGCCTGGGATTTGAACCTGGGTCTCTCCTGCATGAAAAGCCTACATCATAACCACTAGACCAGGGGTGGCCAACTTTGATGATGGAGAGGGCCACGGTATTTCCACACTCACTCCAGAGGGCCACATTGCATAATACCTAAAACCTCTTGAACTTATATATATATATATATATATATATATATATATATATATATATATATACACAGTATATGTAAGGCTACAGTAACTAGCTTTTGACGATGATGGATTACATTGATGGAAGCAAAAAAGAAAATGCCACTGGTAACCTTTAAGAGCTGTTCTTCTATTACCTTGTCATTTCAAGCACACGCAGATTAAGTTTGACAAGGAAAGCCTACAGTATTTATTCAGCATATCTTCAAGCATGCACACAAGCACATGCACACACACACACACACACACACACACACACACACACACACACACACACACACACACTGCAAGATGTTAAAATTCTATAGCAGCTCTCTTTCTGTCTGTCTCACTCTTATCTCTGTTGCTGTTTTCCTCTGCCACTTTCTCTATTCTCCTTCCTCTATCAATACCTATCTCCTTATCTCCTTTTCTCTATACCCTCCCCTCATATCCCATCTCTCACTGTGGCCTTCTCTACACGGACAGATTCTTAGTTCCTGGTGTTGCACACTGAAAATAGCAGATCTACATGCTCACAATGCGTTGCTGTGTGTTGTGACAAGTATAAATTAAGCAAGTACAGTATGAACTAACCTTTCTCATCTTGCATCTTTCTTTCTTTCTTTCTTTCTTTCTTTCTTTCTTTCTTTCTTTCTTTCTTTCATTCTTTCAGCCGATTGACTTTTTCGGGTAGCTCAGTTGGTAGAGCTCTCGCCTTTGGACCACGAGTTCATGGGTTTGATCCCGGGCACCGTCAACTGAGTGTATGAGTAGCAAGGCTTGGGTGCGGTAAGTCGTGCAGGAAGTACTGGGAGCTGATGGTAGGTGAGGTGCTCCACCTCAGCAATCCATCTCCCAGGGGTCTAGCACATTGTAACGGGGACAACCAGCTGATACCGACAATAAGCCACTCCCGACCTACTTCTTTCAGCTTTCATCCGTTTTTCATTGTTCCTTACCGTTTCACCTTTCTCTCCTTCTCTCTCTATCCTCCACTCTGTGAATGTCTGTATGTCTACTCTATATCCCTCTCTTTCTGCAGCTCACCACACTACCTCTCTCTTCCCATATCTCTCTCTCTCTCTCTCTCTCTCTCTCTCTCTCTCTCTCTCTCTCTCTCTCTCTGTCTGTTCTTCCATGAAATTAAAGAGCTCTAAGCTGCTGTTTAATCAGGCCCTGTTTGGGAAAGTGCTGTGATGACAAAAACTGTCTGAGTGTGTATGTGTGTATGTGTGTGTGTGTGTGTGTGTGTGTGTGTGTGTGTGTGTGTGTGTGTGTGTGTGTGTGTGTGTGTGTGTGTGTGTGTGTGTGTGTGTGTGTGTGTGTGTGTGAGAGAGAGAGAGAGAGTTGTACTGTATGTGAGCAGAAAGGAGAGAAGGGACATTCATACAGTAGATGCAGTGAGAGTGTGCATGCAATAGGTGCGTGCTTGCATGTGTCTGTGCAAGCACACACCTAATTGCATGCACACACTCTCTGTCTCTCACTGCATCTGTAATTCTGTATGAATGTCCCTTCACACCATGGATAATCAGTATTAGCAGGTGGTGTGTTTTGACACAGTAATGATTAACACAAAAAAACACACACACATTGGTTTACTGTTGATGCTGGTGGTGTGGTGGGCCTGGATAAATGAGCTCTGATCACCAAAGCTAATTAAGTGGCATTTACCATCTAAACACCATCACACGCTGGTATTTAGTGTTTCAGTCTGAACACACCGTGGAGGTGGGCTGTGAGCTGGAACAAGAAGATGACTTCATTCTCTCCCAACGAGTATCAGCCTAATGACATGGATTCTATTGACCCTGCATGCTCAGACGAGCTAAATGGAAAGCACCGGGTTGTGCTGAAATACATGACTGGTGCATTTTTCCTTATGCATTTTTGCTTGTGCATTTTTACTTGTACATTACTGCATTTTTCTGTGGGGGCATTCTCGTGGTTGGGACACTGGGGCTCAAGTGTTGGCCAAATGGCCGTGCATTGAGGCATGCTGTGTCTGTATACAATCTCTTGAAGCTCAAATGCTTAACCACTTAAACCCTTTCTACTTCATTGACCCAGGTCCCCTGGGGGTCTATAACTGGACTCCTCCTTTTCCCCATCCACACCAGAAATAGCAGTTCTACAAGCATGTTCGCCTATTTTTGCAGAATGCATAACATGATCAGAATAGAGAGGGTTCATGTGGTTAAATATATACTGTAGTAACCTTGGAAATGCATGCAAGACATCTACTGCAAAGGATGGGTGGGCGAGAGAAGAGGCCTGTCTTCCATGTCCCGTGCTGTGTGCACGCATACACACTTAATATCCCTTGATAAGACAAATCCCAAGCTTTTATCAAGCAAGATATAGGCATAGACTGAACTATCTTTACCCAGAACACCCAGGGACGCGTCCATCTACAGAACATTTACTGCGGTCATATCAGATACGCACGCACGCACGCACGCACGCACGCACGCACGCACGCACGCACGCACGCACGCACGCACGCACGCACGCACGCACGCACGCACGCACGCACACACACACACACACACACACACACACACACACACACACACACAGTCTTAGCCTGAGGGTGGAGAGATTAGAGGAACAGAATGGATCAGAAATCACTGGCCACTTGTCTCCTTGTTTCATTTCATGCATGTGTGATTTGTCTGCGACATGCGTGCCACGGCAATACACTTGCAATGGGTTGACATGCAAATATGCAAACACAGAAATGTCAGAGGGGCGAGAAACAAATGACTCATTATTTCTGGTCTGGTCTATTCTGTTGATGGAATTCCCACAGGCTCTCCTCTGTGCATTACTCTTGGCAAAGGAGACCGTGCCTCCTCCCCCATCCACACCCACTGCCATCCCCCATCACTACCACTATATTGAAAATTATAGTAATTGCTTTAGAGAAAGCGGGCTTTGTGCCACCAGAAAATCTCATCACTGCTGTGGAGCCAGCTGTACCAACAGCATCCTCTGGGTGGCAGAAACGATCCAGCGCACATAGCCTGGCAGCTTAGTGTGCATGTTTGCATGCATGTGCATTTAATATTTGATTGAGTGTGTGCGTGCGTGCGTGCGTGCGTGCGTGCGTGCGTGCGTGCGTGCGTGCGTGCGTGCATGCGTGAGTGTGTGTGTGTGTGTGTGTGTGTGTGTGTGTGTGACTGCGTGTGTCAGTGAGAAAGAGAGAGAGAGAGAGGAGTAAAAAATGAGTTCAGACAGGGAAATCTACCAGTGAAACTGGAATATATATACATTTCATATTTTATCTGTGCTCCCACACACATTGTTTTACAGGCATTGGAGGGAAATTTCCAGATTCCAAATCTTGTTCATGCCACCATGCATGTGTCTCTAATCCTCAGAGAAACAAGAAGCTGATGTGATCAAACGCTATCTGCTCTCTGGTTCTTAAATGTCATGTCTGACCCAGATTCCTACACAACAGTTACTGCTACACTCACTACCTGTGTCAGCGTCAGGTAGAATACAACGGAATTGAACTGGAATAGGACAAAACAAATTGCCAAGATTGTTTCTACATGGCTGTCAGTGCCCGTCACTGGCTATATCCTGTTCCTGTACATAGCATAATACAAGCAAAATAGCACATATAGTGACATAACATTAATTCCTAGACAGAGTTTTACCGTATCACTTAAAGTTTTGTCCGCTTGAATCTAGATAGTCCTGTCGACCCTTCTATCTATAAACTATACATTTTACAAACCATCACTAATGGATTGGCTATACTAGGCCATATATAGTCTTTCGGGAATCATGTTATGTGTTGGGGGACATGCCTCAGAGAGATCTAAAGCTGCGTTCAGATCTGAAGATAGGCTATATTTGTTTCCAGTCGCTTCAATCGCTTCACTTTGGTTGTACAGGTCAGCGTTGGTAAAAAAGAAAGAAAAATCACACCCGTGTGAACTGAGTGGTGCAACTCCCCTCTCCCTTCTCCCCCTGCCGGGGGAATGGAGAGATGGAACAGCCATCCACCTGGAGAAGAAAATGTCCGATCTTCTCAAGTTGCGTATTGGGACCCATGACCATGAGCTCTGTTTTCTTGCTGTTGAGTTTGAGGAGGTTGGTGGTCATCCAGGTCTTTATTTCATGTGGACTGTGGAGGGAGCAGAGTGGTTGGTGTAGTGCTGAGATACAACTGTGTATCATCAGCATAGCAGTGTTGGGTTAGTTGCCTGTCTCAGTTTGCTCATGCGTGTGGAGAGGGAAAGTAAAAGCCACTTTTCTGCGTGAAAATGCGTGAAAAACTAACCCTAACCTAAACATAACCGCAAGCACGGGAGCAGTGCATGTTCGCCAACCTTAAAGGACCACTTCACCACTTTTCAACATCTCTTCATATAATTGGTCCTCACTAATGTTCATGATAAAACACCACCATTTTTCCCTACTCAGTCTGTGTCTCATAGGAGGGCTTTGGGCAGTTCGGACACCCGTCCACCAGTGACATCATCATTAGGCAGATTTTTTTTTAAACAAGATTTGTTTTAAAATATATTTAGATTTGTATTATCATGAGAACGATGGCTTCAACTTTTGCATTGCAACTTTTCAGGAAAATAAAGCCTGCCGTTTCTATTAGCTTGGATTCACCATCTATGATGTCACTGGTGGACGGGTTTCTGAACTGCCCACAGCCTTCCTATGAGACACAGACTGAGTATTGAACATTAGTTAGGACCAATTATAGGAAGAGAATTTGAAAAGTGGTGAAGTGGTCCTTTAATGCATGTTCGGACTAATGGGACTTGGGATCTATGGGCAGTTCCCATTGACAGTAGGCGTAATCGCACAACTCTAATATCCTGGTCTAATGTCCTCACTTACAATGATGCATTTACACATTGTCTGTCAGCCCATCCGAACACCATACAGATATTAGGCAACCGATGAATCGTTGATACTGTAACAATCCCAGGAACTGGAGGCAGAGACGTAGTGCAGATTCAAAGGCTCCAACTTAATCTCTGTTTAACACTGTGGTTTTACAATCAATGGACCTTCACTGTAGTCCGTAACTCCGAACTCACAGCCCATCCGCATGACATCCGTCACTCATTTCCCAGTCCCTGAAGTCCCACCCCACAGTCACTCCTATTGGCTGAAGCCGTAGCCGGCCGCTACAATACAGTGTGAACTGTCATAGCCTGTGAAAAGAATAATGTAATGTGCTCCTGCACGCCTACTTTTGGATGGTGACCATATATGTTGTGTATTAATCATGCATAGTTGCTGTTGTTGGCTATGTCTCTGTTCCTTTAAGTGCTGGGCTGGGGGGGTGTGTCCTCATGCAGGTTGCTCTCCATTCAGTATGCTTTGAGTCCCGTTTTGTGATGTTCACAGTTGAACAGTAAAGACAAACTTACCCTAAAGACTGGCCTGATTATTTGCTCTTCTCAGATATTATACTGGCGACGAGGCGGATATATATTTTTTTCTCTACACTGTGCAGGCAGGAGAAAGCCCACTGTTGTTTTTGTTTTGTTTTGAACAAGTCAGACAACTTGCATGAAGGCTACCTAGGCTAACTAGCATTAGCAGAAGAGGAACTGCTGGGTTGGCACTAGGCAATTGGAGAAGAGGACAAAGTGGCAAGATTTCTAAGTTTGGATCTTTTTGGAACAGTGCACAAAGGTAATGGCTTCCTTGGGACGCATTGAAGAATTCTCAGGTGATAATAACAACTCATGGGAGGAGTATGCAGAGAGACTGGAATGTTTTTTTGATGCAAATGACATTGATGGGGTGGAAAAGAAGCGTTCAATATTGCTCAGTGTGTGTGTGGGGCTGCTACATATTCCACTCTGCGCTCATTGGTGGCTCCCCGCAAGCCTAGAGAAGTGTCCTATGCTGACCTGGTGAAAACACTAAATGAACATTTTAACCCAAAACCTGCTGAGATTGTACAGCTTTTTCATTTCCACAACTGCAAGCAGAAGCCTGGACAGTCAATAAGTGCTTTTATTGCAGAGGTGAGAAAAATATCTGTGCACTGTAATTTTGGAGACCAACTGACAAGTATGCTCCGTGATCGTATTGTTTGTGGGGTTACAGATGAGTCCTTACAGAGGCAGCTGTTAGCAGAAAAGGACTTAACATTTCAAATGGCTGAGCAGAAAGCTTTAGTGGCAGAGACTGCTTTTAAGAATGCACGTGCATTGCGCACAGAGTCAGCACTACAACAGGGCCTCGAGGAGGTACACAAGACAAGTCACACAGCAGGCAAAGAGAGAAATGTCGAATCGGACACAGAGAGGAAATGTTTCCGTTGTGGTGGTCTGCACTTTCCGGCCACATGCAAGTTCATCTCAGCTGTTTGCCACTATTGCAAGAAAAAGGGCCACATCGCTCGTGTTTGCATGAAGAAAAGTCAACAGGGGGCTGCTGCAAACACTATTCTAGAACAACACACACATGCCATGTCTCTGGAGGACAATGATGACTACATGGTGAACTGCATACAGACTGGACCACTGTCTGAAGATCAAGAGCCTTTCATGGCCAATGTACTGTTGAACAAGGCTCCGCTGTGCATGGAGGTGGATTCTGGATCGGGAAAGTCTCTGATAAGTCAGGGGACATACAATAGGCTCTGGCCAGAGGGGCCTCCAAAAATCCACCGGGTCAACAATGTGCTGCGTCAGTGGTCCCAGGCCAGGCTACAGGTGCTGGGCAAAATCTTTGTGAGTGTTGAATATGGAGCATTCAAAAGAACACTTCCACTGTTTGTGGTGGAAGGGCAGGGCGTCAGTCTGCTGGGCAGGGAGTGGTTCAAGGCCCTACATATTCAGATGTGTGGGGTACATAGAGTGCGGTCCAGCCTGCCTTGGATGGAACAATATGAAGAGGTGTTTGGGGACTTAGAGGCATGTCGCGGGCCACTCGTATCCATTGAAGTGGACCCTGCTGTAATGCCCAAATTTTTCAAAGCGCGCCCTGTGCCTTTTGCATTGCGTAAAAAGGTGGATGAGGCTTTGGATCGGCTGGTGGACCAAGGAGTCCTCGTTCCTGTGAAGAGCTCCAAGTGGGCCACCCCCATTGTACCCATTTAAAAAAAAGATGGAACCATTAGAATCTGCGGAGATTACAAGGGCACAGTGAACACGGCTGTCACACCCGATGTGTATCCTTTGCCTACTGTGTCAGAGGTGTTTTCAACACTGGCAGGGGGGACTGTGTTTACTACTTTAGATCTCAAACAAGCATACCAACAACTGGTACTGGATGAGGAATCAGCAGGGCTCCTAACACTCAATACTCACAGGGGACTTTTCCGCCCTACACGGTTGCAGTTTGGAGTGTCAACTGCTGTTTCAATTTTTCAGAGGTTCATGGACACTCTGCTGGCAGGCATCCCTGGAGTACAGCCATACCTAGATGACATCCTGATAGCGGGCAAGTCTCAGGAAGACCATGACACACGTTTACGGGAAGTGCTGTGCAGATTGTCTGATATGAAACTGCGCCTTCAGCGAGAGAAATGTGTTTTTGCTGCAACTGAAGTGCGGTTCTTGGGGTTCAGAGTGGACAAAGATGGGGTGCACCCAACTTCAGAAAAGGTAGAAGCTATTAGAAACGCCCCTACCCCAAAGTCAAAAGTGGAACTTCAGGCATTCTTGGGGCTTTTGAATTTCTACAGTTGTTTCCTAAACAACAAGGCTACAATCTTAGAGCCACTACACAGGCTTCTTGATCACAGTGCGGCATGGCAGTGGACTGCCATTCATGACAGAGCTTATAGCGAGGCTAAGGGGCTACTGATGGATGAAGCTGTGTTGGTTCACTTTGATGAGAACAAGCCACTTGTTTTAGTGTGCGATGCCTCCCCCTATGGCCTGGGGGCCTTGCTGAGCCATGTGGACTCTGAGGGCAGGGAAGCACCTGTCTGTTTTGCCTCGAGAACACTCACATCAACAGAGCGTAACTATGCCCAAATTGACAAAGAAGCCCTGGCCATTGTATTTGGAGTAAAAAAGTTTAACCAATACTTGTTGGGGAGGAGTTTTGCTATTTACACTGACCACAAACCATTGCTGGGATTACTGCATCACGCCAAGCCCATGCCCCAGATGATTTCCCCACGTATGCTAAGATGGAGCCTGATGCTGGGTGCTTATAGTTATGTCCTAAACTACAGACCTGGGAAGATGCTAGCTAATGCAGATGCACTGAGCCGCTTGCCCCTAACTCGTCCAGTGGCTGAAACACCACCACCCCTGGAGGTGTTGCTACTAGAAGAGGTGCCTGAGGGCCCGATACAGGCTCAGCGGATTGGGAATCACACCCTGAAGGATCCTATTTTGTCACGTGTGCTCCACTGGCTACTGCATGGATGGCCTTCTGAAGTGTCGGAGGAGCGCTTTAAGCCTTTTGTTCAGAGACAACATGAACTGTCAGCACACAAGAACTGTATCCTTTGGGGAAGTCGTGTGGTGATTCCTGGGGCAGCAAGAGCGGAAGTACTGCAAATGTTACATGATGCACATCCTGGAATGGTGCACATGAAGGCCTTGGCAAGAAGTTACGTCTGGTGGCCTGGGATGGATATGCAGATTGAGGAGGTGGTTAGAACCTGTGAGACATGCCAAAAAACAAGACATGGTCCACCCAAAGCCCCTTTTCACCCATGGGAATGGACTACACAGAAATGGTCAAGACTCCATATTGACTTTGCAGGACCATTCCAAGGAAAAGTGTTTCTCATAGTGGTGGACTCTCATTCTAAGTGGCTGGAAGTGTCGCTTATGAGCTCCATGTCATCCATTGCAGTGATCAACACATTACGGCTGTTGTTCGCGACCCATGGGGTCCCCGGAATTCTGGTTTCGGACAATGGCACAGCGTTCACTTCAAGTGAGTTCAAGACATTTGCAAGCAGAAATGGCATTCGCCATGTCACGACAGCACCATACCATCCTTCATCAAATGGTCAGGCTGAGAGGATGGTGCAGACAACAAAAGATGCTTTACGAAGGCTGGTGGTCGGAGACTGGCAGACACGCCTAGCCAGGTTCCTGTTGGCCCAGCACACTACGCCGAACTCAGCAACCGGGAAAAGTCCTGCAGAGATGCTGATGGGTCGGCGACTGACGATTGCACTGGATCATCTACATCCGGATTTTCACAATGAGATGCGCACAAAGCAAGAGGAATTGGCTGATAAGCGCCAGGGTACGGTGCGGGTTTTTCAGCAAAAAGACACTGTGTTTGCCCGGAGCTACACAGGAGGAGATAAATGGATGCCAGCAGTAGTGGAGCAGGTCACAGGGCCATTGTCATACACTGTTCAGACTCCAGATGGACAAAGGCACAGACGACATGTGGATCAGCTGCGTGGACGCACACCGAGGGAGGCTGGGGCAGCCGTCCCGGAAGGCCCTCAACGAGCTCCAGAGCGTGAAGAGGATGGTCCATGTCAACGTCCGGAGACAGGGAGTCCAGTTGAGGAGTTGGCCATCGGAGCTGCAGCATCAGCTACTGAACCTCCACCAGGAACTGTTGGCAGTACCCCAGTAGCGTCAGTGCCACAGCGCCCTAAACGAGCTACTATGCGTCCTAAACGTTTTGAGTACTGACTTTTGGGGTCTAACTGGGGGAAAGGGGTATTGTGTATTTTCTACACTGTTTTCTATTGCTGTTTTTTGACTATTGACTTTTGGGGTCTAACTGGGGTAAAGGAGTGTTGTGTATTAATCATGCATAGTTGCTGTTGTTGGCTATGTCTCTGTTCCTTTAAGTGCTGGGCTGGGGGGGTGTGTCCTCATGCAGGTTGCTCTCCATTCAGTATGCTTTGAGTCCCGTTTTGTGATGTTCACAGTTGAACAGTAAAGACAAACTTACCCTAAAGACTGGCCTGATTATTTGCTCTTCTCAGATATTATAATATACATACACACAGAGTTAGACAGGAATGCCCACAAACATCACCGTTAGTATCAATGCCGAAGAGCTGCTGAGTTACACAACAGATAACATAATTGAATGAATGATTGAAACATTGACAGCCACTCAAACTCAATTTAATCGAAGGGCATCTGTCTCACTTACCCTCGGAAAGTGTCGTCATTAACGGAAATGAGACGATTGAATAGCAAAAGTAGGCCAGCTGTCATTACCTCAGGTATCTTAATTGCAATATTGCCTCCTTATAATTAATAATCAGAGTTAGATTATTGCATGCGTCTTTCAGCACAAGCACCACTGAGACAGCTGTCTCTCCCTCTCTCTGTCTCCTTTCACTCCATCTGTGTGTTCTTTGATACAGATGGACTTCTGTCACACAATGCATTGTGATTTGTTCATCAGTGTGGACACTAACATAATTATAGTTATACTTATCGTGATTGGTGTGAATGTCCCTCTAAAGTGTTTTTGTATATCAAATAAAGAAAGCAGAATCAATTAGAAGAACAAAGTGGCTGCAAGCCACGCATGGGGAAGATGTTTTTGTCAACTGTGGAACCCATCTACAAAACATGTTTACGTCTGCACACAAACAATGTTACATTGTTTCAGGAGTACCACCAGTCACCACAAATGTTGAATTGATCACTGAGTCTGTACTCTGTATAGCTTCCCTCACAAAACAGTTTTACAACAGATTGTTTTAAACATAATAGAAAATCCTCAGTAATGTCAACAGTAATCAACAGTAATGTCAAATGCTGATCCTGTCGCAAAATTGTACAAATTCACTAACATGTGCTATGAACATCATTGATTAATTAATAGCTGTTGATTTCTGATATTATGGCATATACTGATAAGAAAATGTAATAGTGTCTTTTACCAGGCAAATGAATCAGATAGTGGAAGATACCTGGGTATGCAATGTGAGATGACACTTTTTTGGTTTGAAAAAAGTCAGTTTAGGTCAAGTTTAGGTCAAAATGAACAATGGCTGGGCAGATTCTTATGAAACTTGATGTTGATTATCCAAAGTGATTATTAATGTTTGAGTCAAAAAGGACAAAGGTCAAAAGTTCACCATCAAGGTCAAAATTACATAATAGCCAGGAATGGAGAGACATAAGACATAATGAATGAATCAATCAATCAATCAATCAATCAATCAATCAATCAATCAATCAATCAATCAATATTTTTTGTCATGTGTTTCCTCGGTTCTGTCTTTCACAGTTACTCTGTCTTTTTCGGCCTTGTCTCTCTTATCTGTTCATCAATCTGGTCCCCACACTACTCTCTCGGGTGCTCTCTCTCTCTCTGTCTGTCTCTCTATCTATCTATCTATCTATCTATCTGTCTATCTGTCTATCTGTCTATCTGTCTATCTGTCTGTCTATCTATCTATCTATCTATCTATCTATCTATCTATCTATCTATCTATCTGTCTCTCTCTCTCTCTCTCTCTCTCTCTCTCTCTCTCTCATCTTGCCAGGTGATTATCAGGGTCATCTCTGGAGTGACAGGCTACCATCAGATAGATGACAGTCTTCACCCCCACTCACTGTCCTTATTTTCTCCTCATACATCGCTCTCTGCCTCCACATTTCTCGGTCAGATACTCATCATGGCTGTGAGACGATGTGTGCATACGTGCGTGCGTACGTGTGTGCACGTGTGTGTGTGTGTGTGTGGGTGTGTGTGTGTGTGTGTGTGTGTGTGTGTGTGTGTGTGTGTGTGTGTGTGACTGTGTGTGTGTGTGTGTGTGTGTGTGTGTGTGTGTGTGTGTGTGTGTGTGTGTGTGTGTGTGTGTGTGTGTGTTGTGCTCTCTCTCAACCCTCCCACCCTCCCTCATGGTCAATCTCCCAATTTTTCACTTAGCCTTTCTTGCAGCCCTCTGCCCTCAGTCCCCCCACAGATCTCTCATTATCTCTCTGTCTTTCCCTCCGTGACATTCAAAGACTCTCCAACTTGATATCTCATTCTCTTTTTCTAACTACAGGCCTCACCATCTCTCGCTCATCCTCTCCGCCTCACATGCGTTTTCTTTCTCTGTCAGTCCAATCGAACTAAACGTAATCCTCTTGTCTCCTGTTGGGCAGTCTGTTAGTTTTGTACCATGCTCGTAGAGATGGATGCAGTACATAATTATTATACACACATATCCCAAACATTTCTATCATATGGAAGCAAATCTCTCTCTTATATAAAATGATATATACACACACATACACATACATATACATATACATGTTACACTAAGTATATAGCATGCAGCAAAATAGAAAACCTAAATGGCTGTATAGGACTGTTAGATGCTCTTACTGTATATAAAATGATATATACACACATATACACATACATATACATGTTACACTAGATGCTATATTTGTTATTGTTGTAGCTATGTGGATCTATGCCCCCCCCCCCCCCCCCCCCTCTCTCTCTACCACAGAGTTAAGGGGGTGAATACATCATTAGGAGAGTCCAGTACTTGGCCATGTCCACATCCCCCTGTGGCTGCTGGAGTGCCAGTGGTCATCATTGTCCGTCGCTCTGCTCTTGTCCACTCTATCCTCCTCATTCTCTGTCTCGTCTCTCGGCCTTTGTCTCAGGCAACGTGTTCGCTGCCCAGTTCTTACAGCGGCACGTCTCCCCCCCTCATTATTTCCAGTGGATCGGACGTGCTGTTGCATGTGCCAGACACCGCTCAGAGCCGAATGTATTTCTAGTGCCTAGTCAAGCACCACAAGTTAAAAATGTTTTCAATTTTGAGCTAAAGGCCTTCTAGCACTTTGAGACATGTGTGTAGCTAAAGCAATGTTACAGTTTTTCACGATTGATAACACACAACCTTAACTTCATGTACCTAATCGCTGGACACAATTTGCACTATACTTCACACTCCCTTATCTGCGTTACACTCTATCTTTCCTTCTTTACACTCTGATATCAATTACACATCACCTTGTTGTCCAAACACTATACACAATGTTCAGTACTTGCTGTTGTTGTTGTTGTTAATGTTGTTGTTGTTCTCACATGAAATCTCAAAGCACCAACCTACAACACACACCTATTCAAATCTCTAAACATTCAGGTCTGGTGAGCAATTTGTTGATAACACCTGACAACATGTAGATCATTGGTTCCCAACCGTTTTATACTGAAGTTTATACACACGGAAATCAAGAATTTGGCACAAATGGGACCGGGGGCATTTTGCCTATACTGTAAATTACAGTAAAAAAATACAAATAAAAAATAAATAAATACAACTTATTTTGGCTGTATATTTGTGTGCTGTTTTATGTTTGACTATGAAGAAGTAAGCCTACACTGAGTCATTTTACAAAAGGAGAAATGGCTCATCCTCCAGAGTCATTGTCATTGTGTTCCATTTCTATGATTGTGTTTTCAATTTTGCACTTCACTGTGCTGTGAATGCTTGGTAGTGTGCAGCAAATGCTTAATTAGTTGTGTGTACTCAATGAATCGTATGTGTGTATCATTTGAAAATATGGCTGTGTGTACCAAATGAAAACAGATTTTTTTCAAAATAATTTCATAAATAAATACCAAAAAACGAAGAAATTACATAAATTTGATAACTCAATATTTAAGATTTGAGATGTATGGGGATTTTGAGTGACTGATTGACAAAAAAAACAAAAAAATACGATTTCATAGTATGCAACCTGCGGTCGCAATTATTATTATTATTGGGTTGTATTGAGCAGGCATGCTGTTCTTGTGTTGCTAAAATTCATGATGTAATTTAAGTCTAAAGTATACCTTTTTCACCATTAAATGGTGATACTGTCATGTAAAGTGCTTGTGTGCAAAGTGGCTATATTATTATAGCTTTAAGACTCTCCAGCTGTATTGTATGATTTATGTTGGGTTTAACTGGGTCCAGCATTATATCAATTCATGGTTAGCTGCCTTGATACACGCACGCACGCACGCACGCTTTGCACGCACACACACACACACACACACGCACACACGCACGCGTCTCCTGCCAGGATACCCTCGCGAGAGTGTGGGTTTCTATGGGAACGGTAACTAACACAAAGGTTTCGTGCCCAGTTAGAGACATTAAAGAGGAGCGTTAACTATCCCGTTGTTTGTAAAGAAACTAAAAGGCCACAGACTGTTTTCAACGCCGAATCCAAGGAGACGCACGCCAAAGTAAGTGAACAAGGGCAGTTCTACTTTTGTTTAATGACAAACTAGTTCAAACCAGCTATTACTCCCAGTCTGTACTGTCTAGCATTCATGGCAGGTGCAGCTAATTAAGCGGCGCGCGCTGTTGTTGCCTTCGCCTAAGCTGCCGTTTCTATCTTCAGTTTCAGTGTAATGTTGTTATTGCAATAATTTCAATTTGTCATTTGTCTATCTTGTTACACTGACTTTGCTTGTTTGGCTTGTTCACAGAGTAGCCTATAGTTAGCCACTTCAATGCCATGAATATAGAATTAGAAATTAGCCAGTCAGTCAGCAAATTAATTGCTGTCCATATCGTGTTTTTATGTCCTACTTTTAACTGCCTCTTCTTAACACACATGAGCAAAGTGTGGCCCCTACCTACTCCCTCTTCTTTTCATTGCACTAGTATTAATTTATGGTGATGTGTGATTTATTCCATGCTCAGTGTGAAAGCCAGTTTTATGCCATTACTTTTTATTTTTTATTACAGGACTCTTTGTAAAAGCACAGCAAGAGACGAGAGGAGAATACCTGAGCCCCGGCTGCAGGCAAGAACATCATGAATTTAAATGATTTCGTGGTGCTTCCTAACAACAAGGCCACATCTTTCAAGCTCAATGTCAGGTAAGATGAGATCAATTGTGATTTATAGCAGGGGTTCTCAACCCGTGGGTCGCGACCCCTCGGGGGGTCGCCAAATTATTTTAGGGGGTCCCCAAATTATATATAAAAAAAAAAAAAGGTTTTTTTAAATTTTATTTTCACGATTTTTCAAAAATAGCAGACCTACAAGCTCATAGCGCGCCACTCGGTGGCGCGCTATGAGCTTGTAGATCTGCTATTTTTAAATAGCTAAATTATAACAATGCTTAAAACACCAAAAGAGGTTCCCGCCCAAAATGGTTTAAGGTTATTGTAGCAGTCAATTTATATTGGGGGTTGGGAGGGGGCGGGGCGGGGGTCCCGAGACATTGCCAAAGCATTTCCGGGGGTCCCCGGCCAAAAACGTTGAGAACCCCTGATTTATAGCATTGTTTGCTACAAGGCCATTAGGGTTATTTGGCTACTACCAAGTTAATTCTATTAATTCACATTATTATCCACAATTATCTCCAGAAAGTGGATTTAACCTAGTTACCAGAAACTAAAGACCAGGATAGTAAAATAACATCACTGGATAAAAACATGCAGGTGAGATCATGCTTTCTGGATAAAACAATAATTATAGATGCACAAACTTACCTAAAGCTTCTCCAGTTCTCCATTGTAATCCTGTGCAAGTTAGACATCAGATGGAAAACTATATGTTTCTATAGCCTATTTATTGGTGATTCTGTAGTTTGTTAGGATGTGATTATGCAGTCTAATGCGTTCTCTTAATTAGCCTGTACATGAAACAGTCCAAACAGGCACATTGTCTATAGAAGACTAGAACGATTAATGTGAATTGTATGTTTCTGTTAGTTGGTGGTGCTGTTTGGTCCCTATAGCTGTCCTCAAGCTCCACTCTCCAATCCTCTTCTGTAGTTTATCATTCCCTAAGGTGATTGATTGAATTGATGCCTGGGTGTAGGTGGTACCTTAATTCAATGACTAATTGATTACAGTATTGATTTCAGATGGCAAAAAGGGATGGTCCAAAGCCACAGATGAATTGAACAGATTGATGATAGCCTGGCTCTCCCTTCCAATAGAGTAGGTCATTTGTATGATTGATCGCTGTTGATTGATTGTGTGTGTGCGTGTGTGTGTGTGTGTGTTGCGTGTGTGTGTGTGTGTGTGTGTGTGTGTGTGTGTGTGTGTGTGTGTGTGTGTGTGTGTGTGTTGTCATAGGAACGTGCAGGAGTTGCACGCAGAGACAGCAACTCTGGCCCAGGAGAGCAAAGCCATGGAAGAGAGACTCCAGCTGCTGAGAGAGTGCATGAGCAGAGAGAAGGAGGAGAGAGGGTGAGTACCAAACAGCGAGAGAGCAGGAGGGAGACAGATGAGAAAAGGGATAGTTGGGTCCGTCCGGGGGGTTGGGGAGGATGAGCACTGCATGCAGGAAAAGAGAAGTGAGAGGGAAGGAGGTGAAATGCACACAGCAAGGCACTTAATGAGTGAGGAGGAAGAGGAGGGAGTGAAGCGCAATTCTTTTGCTCCATTGCGACAGTTTCATGTGCAGAAAAAAGCAGACCTACACGGTCCGCGGATGCAATGTATTGCCAGCTTGTTGGTTGTTGGCTAAGTATGATACTATGATGTAAGTATGAACTCTTGGAGTTCGAGATAGCTGTGCAAGGTGAGCTCAGGAACCTGGAGGTGGAAGAGGGAGAAAGGGATGCAGGAGGAGAGAAGGAAGGGCCCATTTCAGCAGCAGAGATGGAGGGATCGAGGGAAGGAGAAACGGAGACCTGACCTTTTTTAGCGCCTAGCACTGGCCTGGTCTCAAGTTGAAGCAATTTTATACTTATCTGAACGTAGCATTCGTCATTAGCTCTTCAGAGCCTTGTCCACCAATAGGAGTGAAGCAGAGGTGCATGGGGCCATGAGAGAAGTATGTTTGTCTGACACATGATGGAACAACTACATTAACCACTTAAGCCCCCATTCAAAAATGGTCAAAAAAACGCTGATCTACAAGCTCACAATGCATCACAATTGAGCTTATTCAGCTGCTATACTGTTATATATATTTCCCCAAGAATGACATCCAAATTAGGGATGCCTGGTTGAAACTTGAAAGTGGTTAAGTCTTGATGCTAATGTCTCAGCTATAGACAACACATCGGTGCTTGGTGCTAGATAGAGCTTGGCTCTTTCTATTACAGTGGACACACTGTGCCTAAATAGAGAAAACGAAGGGGGGGGGGGGCATGCAGGAGAATTACAGTGGTTAGGGCAGAGAAGTGGTGGAGTCGTCTGGTGGTTCAGACTGTATGAATGTTTTACTTTTGCAGCATCATATTTAGTTTTATCTATACAGCCATTTATCACTAATATCTTGTTTGTTGTAGTGTTCAACTATACCACTGCCATGTTTTAACTGCCCCATGGGGACAAATATATACTGTAGGTGTTATCGGGTTTTATTAGGGAGCCATGGGGACAAATATATACTGTAGGTGTTATCGGGTTTTATTAGGGAGGGAGAGGGAAAGAGGGGGAAAGAAAGAGGTTGGAAAAGTGATTTATAAAGGAGGCCATAGGCATGGAAGAAGGTATTACCACAGAGCACACAAACAGGCAGTGCTGAGGAGAGAAGTAGAGATATGCGGTGATAGTTATTCTGTAACCAGCAGCACATAACGTGTGAGCTGAGAGAATGAATCTGGGAGGGAGAGAGGTCACCGTGTTCGCCAAAATAACTTCTCCACATGAAAAGGTCAGTGAAATAATGCAGGGGAAAGGAAGAAAGAGGAAGCCTTGAGGCAAATGTAAAAATACATTAATTGATGAGGCTGGGCCGTGTATAGGAACAACAATGCTATACACACCATTGGTGAGTCAGATGTACAGTGATATGTACCGTATGTATCCATGTTTCAGTTGATTTGTTTCTGGTGAATGGAGTGAATAATGGTGTAATACTGTTAGTCACCTTTTGCTTATTTTTAACGTAATGACATTTGGGGGAATTTCTTTTAGCCTTTATTGACGTACAGTGTAGAGACACAGGAAACAGAGAGAGCACATGACATCAGGTTGCCCCTATACCTGCTCTTCTATTGAGAAATGTAGATCCTGTGGCCAGTAGGACCACTACTGGTTGACAGGACGTACTGCATGACAAGCAAGGACATGGACGTTGGAGGTAAAATGATACCTTGTTGATGAGCCAACCAATGACAAGGGTCAACTCACCAGAAGATTACTCGCTTGTATTGCATTTTATTTCAGCAGCTTCCTCTGTTCATCTGAATGACTCAAACTTGCAGCTTGTCCCATAATATTGCAGACACTCCCACGTCACAAACGACAACATCCATGGTGATATTTTAGAAACACAGTACAGAGTAAAATCCACAGTGTTAAAACTGCAATCCGGAACTTCTTTGAACCACATGAACCGTTCTATCCCTATTCTGGATATGTCATAACAGGCGAACATTCAGTGAAACTATCAGATCTACAAGTACAAGAATTGCTATTTTCAGAAGAACTGTAGATGGGGGGAGGGGGGGGGGGGGGGATAAATTGACCCCAATGGAAACAAGCCATAGTGCTTTCTTGGGTTTAAAATCCAGATATTGTATTGAACCGTACTCACCTGTGCTTGTTTTTTGCAAACTGTTAAGTATTCAATCAGTTAGCCAATCAATCAATCAATCAATCAATCAATCAATCAATCAATCAATCAATCAATCAATCAATCAATGAATACAAAAGTTATTATAACCAATATGTATGGTAAATATGACTATATGATTATGTCATTTTGAACTATACCTTCATACTATACCTTCATACAATCTTGAAGATAATATATATTTTCTTTATTTCCCATTATTCTTTTAACTAGTCCAATGCTAATGTATCTATAGTCAACTTTTAAAACCTAACTTGTTTATTCTTTGAAGAAAGAGCGTGAGAGCCTTAAGATATGCCTATACATATTTATATCAGATAAATATAGACCTAGATACAGTCCCAGTTATTCGTAGTACTGCAAAGTTCTCTTTTCACAAAGTTAGAAAGCATAGATTGACTATGACCATCTGTGATAACATGGGAATTAAATCAGTCTCGTTAACAGGATACATTCTTTTGGCTGTCCGAGATAAGAACGTCTATTCTGAATCCATTCATTTCATTCCCCTTAAAAATTAAAAATACAAAATACAAAAAAATGTTAATTTCATGGCCCACAGCACTTGAATTAAACATGACAAAACAAATATCAAAGCTGGCAGCGTTTTGAGGGATTTGCTTGTTTTTGTAAATTTAGACTATTATTTAGTTTAACCACCCTATTTTCAGGAATAGCTAAAATAGCTGATCTACAAGCTCATAATTGAGCTTGTAGATCTGCTATTTTCACGTGTAGATCTGCTATTTATACTTGTATATCTGCGATATTCACTAGTTTGAAATGATTCGATTTTGTTCATCTCCACTCCACACGCTGGTGTAGTATGATATATAATTGTAATACCAAAGTCTACTAAATGACGACAGCAATGGTAACGACTTTCATCTCTGCTGGACATCCCAGACATTGCATTCCTAGCTCCTACTTGAGGAAGCAAAACAAAATGCATAAAATCCTACCTTGATGAGTTTTTTGTTGTTTGAGACTAAGCAGAGCGGTATACAGATACTCAACCTTGTTAATATCAAGGACCCCAGTTTGATATGCATTAGGCCACAAACCCCCATTTGATACCATTTCACATCTACGCCATCTACACAGGAAGTCAGTCTTTATTTAACTCTGAGAGTTAAATAACAGCTAGTACCCAGACCGTCACCCGTAAGAGTCAATTTAGACACCCTGGTGATCTCTGCTGGAGAACCCAGTGAGAACCAGTTGGTTATGATGCCAGTTCAGGTACTTTAGCTGTATTGATTGGTGAGTGTAACCCAGAGGAAATATATAGTTTGCACTGATTGGTCAGCCACCGTATATCCCCTAGGGAAAATATGACTGCTGACCAATGAGTGCCCTCTAATTCCTTTTATCATTCTCTTCAGCCATTGCAAATAAAGGCAGGGAATATGCGTGCTGACTGTATACTGTATAAGCTGTAGGCTACAGTATAATTATATCATTATTACAGGAAGTATGTAGCCGATGATGTCAGTAGGCACATATCTCACTTAGCTCATAACATATACTGTACTGTAGGTGTTACCCTGCATAAATTACAATAAGACAGAGTAACACACTCTGAGACATGACATCATAATGACAGGGTGGAAATGAGTTGGAGCTGGGAAAGGCCACACATGACTTTTTAATAATCACCCTACCTGAGATCTGATCAATCAATCTCTCTCTCTCTCCCTCTCTCTCTCTCTCTCTCTCTCTCTCTCTCTCTCTCTCTCTCTCTCTCTCTCTCTCTCTCTCTCTCTCTCTCTCTCTCTCTCTCTCTCTCCCGCTTACAGTCTATAATTTACCTGAGCTCATTATCCCATGCTATTATCCCACAAATGTAGATTTAGTGTATAGGGACGTCTTGGCCATTGTAAGCAGGGACATTAATTTGTAGAGTGAAAATAAACATTGGTTATTAATGTGCCTGTTTTATCCACCCTCTGTCCTCCCGCTTTCATTTCATTAGTAACACTGAGATGCGACACTATGGAGAATTATGTAATGGGGGCGTATATAGCAAATAGAGAGCACATAACTCATAAGACAGCTTTTGGGGTGAGGCAAGTACATATAACACGCACGCACGCACGCACGCACGCACGCACGCACGCACGCACGCACGCACGCACGCACGCACGCACGCACGCACACGCGCACACACGCACACACACACACACACACACACACACACACACTGGCCTAACTATCCAATGTAATGAATTGGTGTTAGGGGGGGATGTTGTTGACATGATGATGCTAGGTTTAGACTGAGTCCCTCATTGTCTCATTCACTGCACGAGGAAGCTAATGGATAATTGCGGACACAATTGGTGTGTGTGTGTGTGTGTGTGTGTGTGTGTGTGTGTGTGTGAATACTTGGCTCTTAGCGAGGCTCATACCTAATTAAGGAGCTATACATTAATATTGGGAGAGGACTGTCCTGTCCAGACTGCACAGACGATAAACCCACAAAAGCAATGCTACATGTCACACTGAAATATTGCAACATTTACCGCTCCACCAGCCCAAAGATGTCTGTGTGTGCGTGTGCGTGTGTGTGTGTGTGTGTGTGTGCATGTGCGTGTGTGTGTGTGTGTGTGTGTGTGTGTGTGTGTGTGTGTGTGTGTGTGTGTGTGTGTGTGTGTGTGTGTGTGTGTGTGTGTGTGTGCATCATCGTGACTCTGGTACAAGACACAAAGTCAATATGATTCAAGTCCTCCATGAGTAATAGTGTGTGCTTGTTTGTATTTGCGCAGGTGCACATGTGTACTGAATTGGGTGTGTGTCTCGCTGCTGTGAGGCATTCGATTGAAAGTATAGGGGCGTCTCCCCTCTCCAATCACTCTGTTTACAGAGTGAACTACAGGGGTTGTGTTCTCTCTGCATGGAGGTCGTTAATCAGGGGGTTCAACAGACTCCACACTGCTGGAGGAAACCTGACCTAATGCCACAAATTCAGCCTCCACGCCACAATCAAGAGCTGCAGAGAAATTACTATGTCTGGAGGGGTGTGTGTACAACAGAGGCAGAGTTGAGTTGTAAATGATGAGGTCCCAGAACATCAAAGCTATGGGGAAACAATGAGACAGCAGGTGAAAGTAATGTCCAATGCTGTTATAGACCATTGCATTAAAATAATGACACAAGTCTGGTACACAGAGGGACCGCCTAACATAATCATAACACGGACATGCCCTCACATGAACTGTACAGTTAGGGGGACACTATTGATGCAATCAGTTTTGCGATCATTTATTTATTTATTCAACTACTGATATCATATATGCGGCTTGGTTGAGTTCTCGATTCTGATTGGTCAGCCATGACATTCAATTACTTGATAGCGGACCATTGCTACTGTATGTACATAGACTGAACAACTGTCTCAATCAATCAATCAATCAATCAACACATGGTCCATAGCAACATAAAAATAACACACAAATACAAAGACAAACAAAGGCAGACATAGTCCACATCAAATCATAAATTCATATGTTACTGAAATGGTTCCACAGTTTAGAGACAAACTTGACCGAACTCAATAAAGGTTTAGTCTGAGTTAAAATTATGCTGTTGGCAGAATCAGACTGTGTACGTCATCCGCCGTATACATTTGTACAACGTACATGAGGTTCCGCAGCACAGCGGAGCAGGTACTGTAGGTACACGATACTGACAAACTTTGGCTTGCACTGCTGCATCGTGGCACAACATTCTTTGAATAGTGTGGACTTCACAGAACACATACTGAATTTACGAACAATCATTCCATCAATCCATGGTGCTGTGTCTTTGCCTCTATCCAACATGGCGGCCAAGTTAACAAACAATGTAATTTTACAGATAAACAGTACACTAAAGGATATTTTTGAAAACATTTGAGGTGAGAAATGGGCAATGCAACAGTGCATTGATTCACATGCACGGCCCTAGGATTTTCATTGGCATAGTCTAACAGACTATTTCTCCCGGAAGCAATGACATCCTTTTTAAATCAATGACATTTTTTTTTGTTATATTTGGTCAAATTATTGATTTCTCCAGTCAGCAGCCGTGTAATAAGCAGTTTAATGAACTGTGAGGCGGTCATTATTGAGAAATAAACCCCTTCAGGGTGATTCAGGATGCCTCTGCTTTGTGTCGGGGACGTGCATCACCTTGTCGACGTTTATTTCTCTTTAATGACCACCTCGCTGTTCATTATCCCTTACATAATGAATCTAATATTCCAAAATTGATATAGTCACTTCCCTATTACTTGATGAACACACCCGAGACATTTTTGTATTGAGAGAAGAGATAATGAAGAGTAAATGGGCGACACAGCATTTTAAATATCTCTGCTGTCTGGAAGAAACCACTTAACTCCAAAATGTTCATTTTTGAGGAAATAAAAAAACATCCATTGATTGATTGATTTAAATATTTATTAACAGTTTGCAGAATTACAGTACATTTCAAGCACAAACTCAATATAAAGACTGTTAACTGTGAGTGGACGACCCAATTAAGCATTACGCTTGTTTACAAGAGGGTCCACCTTGTTCAATTCATCAAAGTGCGCATGATGAATGAGCATCCAGCTCATGAGCATCCAGCTCATGTGGAGTTAGGAGGTTTTTGTCGAAGCGCTTTTCACAGGTGCAATATCTTTTTAACCAACACACAGACGTAAAGGGTGTTCGATAGGCGTTGATTTATGGAAAAAAAATCTAAAACCTCAAAAATGGACTTGGTGGTTTCTTCCGGACAACAAATCTTTCATTTGGTGAGGTGGACAATGGAGGGCGGCAGAAAATGGGGTTAAAGACACAGACAGAGAACATAACATAATCTGGAGTTTGTGGCGTAGGCATCTTTTGAGATTCAGATTCCCAATAAACACAACGTAATCTGGAGTTTGTGTGGCGTATAGGCATCATTTGAGATTCAGATTCCCACTAATAAATGTAAGCTCTGCATGTCTCAGCTTCCCTTCCTCTGAGAGCGCAGCATGACATACGTACACGCTCCTCTGCTGCACATCATCAAACTGTGATTTACACCCCGGCCTTGTAGCACAGTGTGTTTGTCTACGACTGTCTCCCCTTCTTTCTCTCCCTCTCTCTCTATCTCCCTCTATCTCTCTGTTTATCTCTGTAAGACTGCAACAGATTAATAGTTCGTCTCTGACTCAACACACACCCACGCACGCACACACACAGAGCGGACAAATCGGGTTTGCGTAAAGGAGCTGCGGTATAATCAGTTTGTGAAGTGCACAGAGTCTCAGAGAGGCGATAATAAAGCCGGGCCGACGGCTCGAGGCGCACGCACTACATCACACTCCGTTTTGGCGTGCCTGAGTCACGGCTTTAATGTAGCTTTGTCTCCAGGCCTGCTCAGCTTTCAGATGGTATCTTAGCTCTAGCCTTTATCTGGAAGTACAGTCCAATTCCCTCCTTGTTTTGGGGATGTTTTCTTTTTCCCAGGGTGTTTTATTCTCTGCTTAATCCATTCCCATGCTGTTGCTTTTCTTTCTTTGTTCCTTCCCATCTTTCTTTGCATCAACCCTTTATTTCTGTTTGCTGAATGTTAATTAGCTGTCATGTTTTGTTTTCATTTTCTCCTTTCCTTATACTCCCTCCCATACTTCCTTCTTTTCTTACTTACTTCCTTGCACTGTGGATGAATGCCTTGAATTCACTGTTTCAATTACTTCCTCCCAAAACTTCTCAGTAAACTGGGACTCATCATGTCCGTCTGTGATTGACTGAAGACCCTGTTGTGTCCTTCTGTTTTTCTGTGTGTATGCTTGGATGTGTGTTCAACTGTGTTGACCTGTGTGAGCTTGCCTGCGGCCAGTCTCTGTGCTTTGGCTGTTTTGGCGCTGTCCACTCCACTCACACTAGGAGAGTGGCATAAGAGAGGTGACACTTTCGTGTGTGTGTGTGTGTGTGTGTGTGTGTGTGTGTGTGTGTGTGTGTGTGTGTGTGTGTGTGTGTGTGTGTGTGTGTGTGTGTGTGTGTGTGTGTGTGTGTGTGTGTGTGTGTGTGTGTGAGAGAGAGAGAGAGAGAGAGTGCGCGCGTGTGCGTGTGTGTGTGTGTGCGACTGCGTGTTTGTGTTTGATGTTCTTGGAGCAGGTCTGTTAAAGGTGATAGGGTTGTGTTTGTGTATGTGCTATTTATTTTGTTTGATGTTGTTCATAGAGACGGGTGTGTTAGGTATGTGGGAGTAAGGTGTCTCATGCTTGAGTGTGTTTAGGTAAGACCTGTGCTGTTGGCCTTAGGCTAATGGAGTCACTTGGCATTATCTTCCTGCTGAGGCCAACATTTCAGGCTTGCTAGAGTTTATTTCGATTTTTTCACCAACTGCAAATGTTTTTGTCTTTAACTTAATTGGTTTTATGTTTTTGTTCTCTCGCATTTCATTCCCAAATTGTGCCCTAGCACAATAACTGTATGATAGAGTATATTAATACAGTTTATTACACGGCTTGGTTGAATGCATGATACTGATTGGTCAATCGTTGAATTCAGCGGTGTGTTATTTCTTGATAATGACTGCTCTGCTCTATAACAGACCGCTGTCTAATCAAAGCCTCACAGCACCTGCTGCACTGCTTGGATTTTATGCTGTATCCAATATGACAGCTATGTAAACAAACACACCATGTCATTTACAACTAAACATTGCTCTCAAGCATGTTTTTTTCAGGGGGCACGGTGGCACAGTTGGTAGTGCTGTCGCCTTACAGCTAGAAGGTCCTGGGTTCGATTCCCGCTCGGGACGCTGTGGGTGCTGGCGGTGTGTCTCCTCCTCCGCGTCATCAGTGCCCATACCCGAGGTGGGGTTGGCGAAAGGGTGTTTCTCTGTGGAGTTTGCATGTTCTCCCCATGTCCCCTAGGGTAGGTACCCTCACAAAAAAAACATGCAGTAATCCTGGTCTCTAAACTGCCTCCCTCTGGCCAGCCGGGGCGCCTGATGGAGGGGAAAGGAACTGGTTGAAATAACGTGTTCCTTCCACGCGTTATGTTCAACCAGGGAAACTCCCCCCTGTCAGGTGTAAAGGAGCAACTTGGACACTCAGGCATGAAGGAAGCATGAGTTCAAGTCCGTTGCTCTCCCCATGTCCCCCATATATGGGGACTAGGTTGGCGGAGGGTGTGTAGAGCCCAGGATCACATTAGATAATTGACACAGGGGTGAAAAATGGGTTACACAATCGTGGGATAAAAAATAAAATAAAATAATGTTTTTTTGAAAACATTTGAGGCGACAAATAGACGATGCAGTAGCTGAAAATGTATTCTATTTGATTAACTCACTATTTTCCGAGGTGACTGTGCTGCAGCTCGGCAGACGGCCAGCTTATGGAATACTTTAAAATCATTATCATAAGCAAGGAAATATCTCGTTTTGTTACTTTTGGGTAAATGTATTAATTTTAGGGCTGGGACTCTATTAAAAAAAATCTAATTCATTTGATGCATTGTCATTAATTAATCAAAATGAATCGCATTTTAATTGCATATCAAAATTAGACCTGAGAAGCTTCTTTTTGGTCAATTGCGATTTTGGTATACGAATACATCAATGAGTGATGTAAATTTCCCATCCACTGGGTTGACAAAGCAGTCTGATCGGCTTCTTCTGCCATTGTGTGCACTGGTATGATCGGTACACCTGAAATGCATCCAGTGAGAAAGGTTCTGTGGTGCCCCAGTCCCAGCCCGAATTAATTTATTAATAAAATAGCTGTGTAATAATAAATACTGCCAAAAACAAATACCGCCGCGTCATACATTATCCCTTGCATAACTAGCACATCTGCAATAGATGGAGGTGGTCTCCCTACCACAAATTCAGACTGATGACTAATCAATCAATCAATCAATCTATCTATCCTTGCATATATGGCTACAGATAATTTCTCAGATCAGTGAACCAATATTATCCAGCGCATTGCTCTTGTGACACCCGCCCCATACCAGAAAGCACGCTGGCTGGGCCAAGCTATCTGTGTATGTGTGCATGTGTGTGTGGGCGTGACTCAATGACTGTTTTGTTGTGGCTTTGCATGGGCTTTGCACTGTTACAGCCGCGTTTGGTTTGAAGTTATATCGAGTGACATGCGAACATTGCAAACGTATGAAATAACTGTAGTATCTTCCTTCCCGTCACCATGTGAGTGTGAGCATGCTTCTCTGCTGCGTTGTTCTGCACGTTCTGTCTGCAGCCTGCGTGGCTGCCAGGGATATTTGGCCCCTCCCCTTCCCATTGCCTAGAGGCAGCTTTGCCGTTGCTAATTGCTTGTTGTCCCATTGGCTAGAAGCAGCCAATCACGTCACCACGTCAGTATATGACTAGGGGGTCGATTTTGTCATCTACATTTGAGTACCACAGACGAATAACAGTCTAAGTCCACACTATTGATCCATAATATATAAATGATAGATAAGGGTTCAGGACAACGAGGCCTTTTCGTGGAGGGGTCAGTCTGAAATTTGGACTTAGACTGTTTTTCGTCTGTGGTACTCATCATGAGCTTTCACTAGTCCATGCTACGTGGCCGCGATACGTCACAGACTCTGCCCCTGCATTTTCTTTTTTTTTAATGTTTTTTTTTTGCGGCTTTCGCCTTTATTTTATATGTTTTTATGGAGGGACAGACAGTAGGCTGACAGGAAATGGGGAGAGAGATGGGGGATGACATGCAGTAAAGGCCGTCAGGATCGGGATTACCAGCCAAGGTGCCTGGACCGCTGAGCCACGGCCCAGGCCTGCCCCTGCATTTTCAACCCATCTTCACGGTTTCCCTTTCCGTGATGCGATGGCCCGAGAATACACACGGACAGCGGACGCACGACATTCATGGAGAAACAACCACGACATAATAATAATAATAATAATAATAATACTAATACTATTACTAATACTAATACTAATACTACTACTACTACTAATAATAATAATAATAATAATAATAATAATAATAATAATAATTATTATTATTATAATAATTTTATACCGGGCCAGATACAGTGACTATTGCCGACCACTGCTAGAGCTTGTTGTCCTGTAGAGCTGCTATTTGTGTCGAATATACTAGTGTTCAAGTGGATTAAGGCAGTAGAACACACACACACACACACACACATAACAGTGCCATAACAGTTTGCCAGCTCACTGTTTGGCTGGATCCATCCATCAATAGTGGACACCTCTGGGGCTCCACCATATGCACGCACACACGCACGCACGCACGCACGCACGCACGCACGCACGCACGCACGCACGCACGCACGCACGCACGCACGCACGCACGCACGCACGCACGCACGCACGCACGCACGCACGCACGCACGCACACACACACACACACACACACACACACACACACACACACACACACACACACACACACACACACACACACACACACACACACACACACACACACACACACACACACCTCCTCTCTCTCTCTCTCTCTCTCTCTCTCTCTCTCTCTCTCTCTCTCTCTCTCTCTCTCCAGTGGTTGTAGAATAGATGTTAGTTAGCAGTGATGGAGTGGGAGGCTGGTTGTGTTGATTAAAGCCTGCAGTTTGCACAGGGATGCCAACAGCATTCACATTAAATGGGCTTAGGTAGGTGTGTGTGTGCGTGTGTGTGTGTGTGTGTGTGTGTGTGTGTGTGTGTGTGTGTGTGTGTGTGTGTGTGTGTGTGTGTGTGTGTGTGAGCGAGAGAGAGAGAGAGAAAGAGAGATTGTGTGTATTGACCAAAACAAAACATTTAGCCACAATTAATTCTGAAGGTTTTTGTGTTTATGCACCTGCAAATAGTCGACTACACACACTTGTGCACTTGTGTGTGCGAGAAACATTAACAGGGTTAACAGGGTAAGAGACTGGGACTTGTGGCATATTGGTCTCCATATTGATCCTGAATGTGATTGGGTGAGATTATCTGGGTGACATCTGCACTAATGCAAAGGTACACACACACAATTTATCTTTCTTAGTTTTGTGTCTTGAGGTGATACAACTGTCATCCTGTGTGCCAACAGGGCCGTGCCAACCCTGTCTCCCCTAGCGACAGGACGGTTGCCAAGGTGTTGTTGCTAGGGTGATTACCTGACACCCTGCCTTAGTGTCAGCACAGTAGCAATGGGTGCACCTGTGTTGGCTGCATTCAGCTTCACCAACACGTGCACGCATGCACGCACGCACACACGCACGCACGAACGCACAGACACACACACACACACACACACACACACACACACACACACACACACACACACACACACACACACACACACACACACACACACACACACACACACACACACACACACACACACACACACAAACTCTCTCTCTCTCTCTCTCTCTCTCTCTCTCTCTCTCTCTCTCTCTCTCTCTCTCTCTCTCTCTCTCTCTCTCTCTCTCGACTTCGAGGCCATGACAGGTTGCCAGCCCAATTCTAAACAAACTTCACTCATGAAAAGCCAAGACAAACCTCACAATAGTAAATAATTCAGCAACACTTGCATAAATGAGGAACCTTCCTTGTCTCTGTCTGACTGACAGTGTCTTCAGAATGTGTTTTCCTTTGCATTTGTTTAAATTTGCATAACCTTTCATTTTGTATTTTCTTTATGCGAAAGGTTTTGCAGACCACCGTTGTCTGGCAGGACTTGGAAAACATAAATTTTGTCTTTAGCCAAACCACACAAGTTGTACACTAAGCCCCTCATGCCATTGCAAATGTGCATAATTCATGTGCATGTAATTGTCTAAAGGTGTGTAAAGGTTTCAAAGTGCTTCCCCATTGCCTCTACTGTTCTAAAGTACTAGCCTGTGTGTTCTGTAAAACAGGACCCATCTTTGGTCGCGGACAACTTTCTTATGTGTTTAAACTTATTCCCTGCCAATGATGACTTTCGACGATTTTTTTTTCATGAGCCCACACCGTCAAAGACGACTTTTGAAAAAAAAATCGTGTTTTTAGTTTATACACTATGATTCACTGTTTGATTTCCAGGAACCAGGAAATCACGTGCACAAAAACACAGCTCCCATCCACTCCCATTTTCTAAAACACCTCTATCTTCCTTTCCTGTATCATTCCACTTTTTACAAAGCGTAATGTGCGTATCAATGGTCTCGTATCAATGGTGTATCAATGTATCAATTATCAATCGTAGTGGAGATAAATATTCCGTGACTACTTAAAAGATAAGGAAATAAGAAAAAAGCTGGAAGTGGGTGGTAATTTATGATTCATGAGCTGGCAGTGTATTAAGAAATAGTGAACCGGTTCTGGATCCCAACACTAGTCTAGAGCTAAAAAGCCTGGGAATCAGTGCTGTTAAAACAATGGATATTCATTTTAATATCTTATTTATGAGGGACTATAGCCCATCGTATGATGAGATATGTCCTCTTAATGGAGATGTATTTGTTTTTATATATTATGTTCCCCATGCACCACTTGCAGTAGGTGACAACACAACAGTGTGGGTGGCCGGGTGTTGTTTTTCTTTATTATTATTTTTTAGCATTATTGAACTTCTTAAAATGGTCATTGGGGCATTTAATCTGATTGAAATGCCTTTGTTTTCCACATTTATTAAACCTCTATGCTCCTCTCTCTCCCAGTCGGCTGGGAATGAGATGGCGGTACTACTGCTTGTTTTTATAAGCTTCTGCACAAATGTACTATAAACTGCTCTCTTTGGTGCATCCAGTAAAATGAACCTGGAACTAATCTTAATTTTGCCCTATATGACTCTCTCTCTTTTCTTGTGTGTGTGTGTGTGTGTGTGTGTGTGTGTGTGTGTGTGTGTGTGTGTGTGTGTGTGTGTGTGTGTGTGTGTGTGTGTGTGTGTGTGTGTGTGTGTGTGTAGTTGGTCAGGGGGTTACAGGTGGCGGTCAGTTCAGGCTGCTTCTGTGACCAACATCTCCACTGTCGGGGGGAACAAGAGGAACAAGGAGAACACGCTCCATAAGGTAAAGCACAACGACAATATTTTTCTTTGCTTTTGTTTGTGTGGCTGCCAACACATGGGCTGTAACAGGCAACAGCCCAGTTGGTCGGATCATTTTGATGCAGTACAGTGCAAGCTGGCTAAAGAATAAACCGTCCTCATTCCTTTTCACACTGTGAGAAGGAATGACTGCAGTGTGGATGTCTGGAACAATGTGAAGCGCTAGCTCAGCTCTGAACAGACGACGTGTTAAACGGCGTTTGAAGCAGTCATCAGCTTTACATTTGAAAACCAACATGGCTCACAATGACAACAGCAGATAAGGGCCTCGCCAAGGATGCTTTGACAGAATAAATGGCTATCGACACGCATGTATACGTGCGGTTACACGCGCACGCATGGACACATGCACACACGCACACACGCACATACTCTGTCTCTCGACTTCCAGGCCATGACAGGTTGGAGGGGGGGGGGGGGGGGGGGGGGTCGAAGCTGTGACTTTTCGGTTTGAGGAAGGCTCTCTTTCTAACTAGCAGGCTGCCTTGCCAGGCCCTTTTCTCCAGTCGATCAGAGCTCTAAGTATATCATGACATGGCAGGTCTCTGTAGAGAGAGACTAAATTAACTGGGTTTGGGACCTGGGCTGAAAATAAAGTGCAGAAATAAAGGTGACTGTTCTGTTTGCTCCGTGTGCTCCCAGCAGCTGTCAGCTGGCAAGGTGAAGATCACAGTGCTGAAAGATGAACCCGTGGCAGGTGAGTGCATGGTTAAACACCCACACTTGCATGTCACCACAACCTTGTACTGTAGGCTTATTTATATACTGCTAGTATGTGTGCGGAAATAGCTGCTCTACAAGCTCACAATGCAATGTGACATGTTGTGATCTTATAGATCTGATCATTTTTGTTTTTATTTATTATTAATGACATGCCCAAAATAGGCACACCAGGTTGAAAGTGATTAAAGATGCCTGAGGTGGAGTCACACTGGGAATCATCCACATGCCTCAAGGTGTTTTGCCCACAGCATTAATCAGGGTGACTTTCCAAGAATGTGTTTGGTATATAAAACTAATAATCACGCGGTACATCCCCCAAGCTTTACTGTCATGAAACATACTACTGTGCAATATTGATTGTAAATAGTAATTAAGAAAATGCACCTGGGGGGTGAAAACCCTGCTAGCACTGATCTCTTCTGCTACATACAGTAGCATTATTCCTTTGAGATATGGTTTATGTAATTATGACTGCAATCTTGATTGTGACCTTTTGCCTTTTTGATCCAAAAGTTAATCATCTCTTAGGGATGCGTGGGCTACAAATCATTAATGCTGTGCCATGCGTTATTAAATAACGACTTCACCCATTTTCAAAGTATCTTCATATAATTGCTCCTCACTAATGCTCATTATAATTTCTGTCTTACACTATCTACTTGGTCAGTGTGACTGTGTCTCAAAGGAGGGCTTTGGACAGTTTAGAAACCTGCCTACCAGTGACATCATCGATGAGGAATCCAAGCTACAGTAATAGAAACGGCAGGCTTTATATTCCAGGAAAGTTAGCATAATAATGGAAGCCATGTGTTAATACAAATAAAATCTTGTTTTACGGTATATAAGAAAAGGATGATGTCACTGGTAGGCGGGTTTTTGAAGTGTCCACAGCCCTCCTATGAGACAGTGATACATTTATTTTTATTTTTACAATTTTATCATGAGCCTTAGTGAGGCCCAATTATATGAGGATAAGTTGAAAATGGGTGAAGTCGTACTATAATGTGTGCAGATTATGATCTTTCATTTCTTTGAGGGTTTTTTTGGTCCAGCACAAGTTATATCCAAAAATGAACCATATGTGCATGCCCTACCTCTTTTCAGGCTAATGATCATTTCCACCAAGTCTCATGAAAATCCATACCTGTACAGTTAATTTAACCCACTAGAGCGGTGCCTGTTGGGCACTGGTCTACTTGCAAGCCAGTTATTATGTCCCTTTTATGCCCATATATGGAGTTCTTTGTCAGGCATGCCCAAATATGAAGTATATGCAGATGTCAGCACATCATTGTGATGTCAGAACAGCCCAGCTCCATATATGGAGCCTGGGCAGGGGCCCTGTCCAGAGCCTGGGCAGAGGCCTTTTGTGTGGGTTCTGGACAACCGTGGGTCCTACCAACTCAAGGCTGGGTACTGCACGCCCTGTGGTGGTGTTACTTGGATTACTTGGAGTTACTTGGATGACAGACATACAGAAACATGGTGCATTTATAGATAATAGAGCGGTGCCCTTTGGGCACTGGCCAACTTGGAACAATGCAAGTTGGAAATGAATGCCCCACCCAGTTATGTCTGTGTATACCTTTTAAGCCCATATATGGAGTTCTTTGTCAGGCATGCCCAAATATGGAGTCTATGCAGATGTCAGAATGATGTCTGAACAGGCCAGATCCATATATGGAGATATAGGGGTGATCAGGTCCAGCGCCCTGGCTGAGGCTTTTGTGCTGGTTCTGGACAACCGGAAATGCATGCCCCACCCAGGCATTATGTACAGTATGTGTCCCTCCCTGTTATGCCCATATAAGGAGTTATTTGTCAAGCATGCCAAATTAGGCTTTTGTGCTGGTTCTGGACAACCTGAAATGCAGAGTACCTGTTCCACCCATCTGTCTGTGTCCCTTTTATGCCCATATATGGAGATTTCTGTATGTGTCTCTCTGTGTCCCTTTATTCCTATGGAGTTCTGTGTCAGGCATACCCAAATATGGAGTGTTGTGCAGAACAGGTCAGCTTATGGAGTTCTGTGTCAGGCATGCCCAAATATGGAGTGTTGTGCAGAACAGGTCAGCTTATGGAGTTCTGTGTCAGGCATGCCCAAATATGGAGTGTTGTGATGTCAGAACAGGCCAGCTCCATATATGGACCCTGGGCAGGGGCCCTGTCCAGAGCCTGGGAAGAGCAAGTCGTGGGGCGAACGGTTTCCGAGTTACGTGGATTACACACGTATACTTACAGGCGTACAGAGACTTGGTGCATTTATAGATAGCCTATGATACTGTAAGTTTAAGACTTGCCGATTCGACAAATGCCTTCAAATCAGAGATGATTTGTGCTAAGAAATTCAAAATTATTCAACATCTTTCAAACACTTTCAGCAGCATCTGCTATTTTTGAATAGCCAAGTAAGTCGACGCTAAAATCTAAAATGCCACAGATGCTTTCCTGGTCTTAATGGGTTAATTTAACTTTGAGAGTGTAGAAATGGAACAAATGGACCCGGGTCCCTTTGATTGTGAAGTTGACCTTTTTATCCAAAAAAATGGTCATCTCTGAAAGTCTGCATATTATGTTCTCGAGTTACTACATTTTTCTTCACAGGCAGACAGGAGCTATTACAATACCCTACAATTCATTGCTTTAGGCAGCGTAATTGAATGTAGTACTATGATTAATATTGTATGTACATTAACAGTGCAGATATTGTACATGTAAGCGGCGAAGCGTACTAGCGTAGCGAATAACGGGCGCCGCCAACTGTTTGCCACTGCATGGTGGGCGTGCCTCTAAAATGCAAGCAGTGTTTAAATGTTTAATCCCCCTAGAAGCACCTTTCAGCATTCTTTACTTTGTTTTCCTCTCTACCAATTCAGAGAGAGAGCTATAGGGCTCCTGGTGGGTTTAACATTTTAAAAAGGTTGTCATCCAAAATGGGAAGACTGGAACGTTTTGACAGATACAGGAAGCTGGTAATTGTGAGTATATTTCATATACCAGCATAGACAACTTGCTGACTGTACAGCTTACTTACGTAATGGCGGCACACAGAAACAACAAATATGCTGCTCATTTGCATACATTTTAGATAACTTTTTCCACACTAGTCTCTTCTGCTCCGCTGTCAATCTCAGAATCTTTGCTGTCTGAAAATAAATGGGAAGTGTTTTAAAGAATCGTCTCACTCCGCCTACATGCACCTGGGCTCCAGAACTTTTGTTGGACTACTGAACGTGTGTGTGTGTGTGTGTGTGTGTGTGTGTGTGTGTGTGTGTGTGTGTGTGTGTGTGTGTGTGTGTGTGTGTGTGTGTGTGTGTGTGTGTGTGTGTGTGTGTGTGTGTGTGTGTGTGCGTGCGTGCGTGCGTCTGTCCATTACCTATTCCTCCCTCTATTCCGTCTTGCTTCACTGGTCATGTGTGGTTGTGTACCTCGGGTGGCGTGCATGCATGTAGGCCTACTGTACTGTATGTGTGTATGAAATGCATATTCCTCTGTTTGTTGACCATGCAGTGTTCTGGTTCTTAGCTCCCAGAGTGCCTCGCCTTGCGCTGCCCCCCTCGGTCGATGTACTGACAAGTCGAAAGCCCAGGCTGAGAGGCAAGATCTGTGGACAGTGTGAAGTCAAAACCGCTGGGCTGGTATGCACGCACGCACGCACGCACGCACGCACGCACGCACGCACGCACGCACGCACGCACGCACGCACGCACGCACGCACGCACGCACGCACGCACGCACGCACGCACGCACGCACGCACGCACGCACACACACACACACACACACACACACACACACACACACACACACACACACACACACACACACACACACACACACACACACACACACACACACACACAAACACACACACACACACACAAAGGAGAGGTGGCACAGACCAGAACTGTACATGTGTGTGCTTGTTTGTTTGTTTATTTGTTTGAGGTGAGTCATGTGTGTTTAAAGTCTCCACAACACCACCGGCTCCCTACTGCCTTGGCTGCTCGCACTGTGTCCATGTGTTTGTGTGGGCGGGCACGTGCCTGTGTACCACAGCTAAACAACTCCGAGCCTGCACTGGCCAGCAGCACATTGAAATAACTGATGCGGCCGTTTGGGAGCTTGCTAGCGATTGATTAAAATTATTAAGAGGAGGAGATCTGACGTGAGTTGGAATGGGACACCATTGTTTTTTCTGCCCAGATTTTGTTGTTGGAAATAAGTTATTTTTTCAACTCAATGCGTTTAAGGTAACCGGTGCCTGTGGGGCCTCTACAGCCGTGCCCGTTGGGCACTAGCTGGCCTACTTGGAACGATGCAAGTTGGAAATGCATGCCCCACCCAGATATTATGTCTGTCTCCCTTTTATGCCCATATATGGAGTTCTTTGTAAGGCATGCCTAAATATGGAGTATATGCAGCCAGCTTGTGGAGTTCTGTGTCAGGCATGACCAAATATGGAGTGCTGTGAGGTCAGAACAGCACTCCATATATGGACGCTGGGCAGGGGCCCGGTCCAGAGCCCGGGCAGAGGCCTTTTTGGGGCGGTTCTGGACAACCGTGGGTCCAACCGACTCGACTCGCACACGCACGCACGCACGCACGCACGCACGCACGCACGCACGCACGCACGCACGCACATCCCTTACTCCCACATGCTCTATAATGGCAACTCTGCCATTCTGTCTGGAGCTGCACTTAAGCACACAAATGTGTGCAAACTGTGCATGCTCACACACATACTCACTCTACATCCTGCCTAATAACTGCAGTGAAACTGATTCACTCGACATAGCGTGTACTGTACGAGCGTGCATGCGCACACACGCACGCACGCACTCCCTCAAGACAGCCTTGTGTGGCGGAGCAAAGTCATTGAGGCAGAGAGTGTGGTTTCGTGGCCGCGTAGCAGGAGAGTGGGAGTGTGATGCTGTGCTCGCAGCCTGACGGGGATGCCTGGTCCCTGGAGAGTGGCTGTAATTTATCCCCTGGCCCGAACGAGGAAATGAGGCCCAGCTTTACGAGGCCATTAAAGAACAATGTCGCAGCCGGAGGCCGGCGCAGACTACCACGCTCGCTCGCTCACACAAGCGTACATAGGTGTCTGGCGTGGATTTGGAAGAAAGAAAGAAAGAAAGAAAGAAAGAAAGAAAGAAAGAAAGAAAGAAAGAGAGAAAGACGCTAAAGAGTAAGAATGATGAGACGAAAATGTTCCTCATTAATCCATTGAGACCTGGAACGCATCCATGTCACGTTAGCGTTTAACCACATTAACCATTAACCCATTTTGGGGCGGGAACCCCTTTTGGTGTTTTAAACATTGTTATAATTTAGCTATTGAAAAATAGCAGATCTACAAGCTCATAGCGCGCCACCGAGTGGCGCGCTATGAACTTGTAGGTCTGCTATTTTTTTTAAATCGTTAAAATGTGCCTCAAATCTTTCCGAAAATTGTCATGATTTAGAAAACTTTTTTTTTTAATTTCGACGTCAGGCCTGAATGGGTTAAATGGTCTGTATATACATGACACACTGACGACAGCACCTGGAGTCAACAACCTGCTGGTCGGGAGCATTGAAGGGTTTGTTGTCTTGCTCAAGGACACTTCAACACGATGCCAGTATGAGCCGGGGATCCAA